>NW_024570642.1:0-231469 GCF_018345385.1 Vulpes lagopus | reverse complement strand
TAACGATTGAACACCAAATAGGGTATTCTTAAAAACATACAAACATGATGGAGGAGGGGCAAGATGGTAGAAGAGTAGGGTCCCCAAATCACCTGTCCCCACCAAATTGCCTAGATAACCTTCAAATCATCCTGAAAATCTACGAATTCGGCCTGAGATTTAAAGAGAGTCCAGCTGGAATGCTGCAGTGAGAAGAGTTCACCCTTCTATCAAGGTGGGAAGACGGGGGGAAAAGATAAAGAAACAAAAGGCCTGGGAGGGGGAGGGGCCCACGAAGAGCCGGGCTGAGGCCCCGGCGAGTGTCCCCAGGACAGGAGAGCCCCATCCTGGAGACGCAGGAGCTGCACCAACCTTCCCGGGTGGAAAGGGGCCCGCAGGGAGGTGGAGCAGGACCCAGGAGGGTGGGGATGCCCTTGGGCTCCCGGGGACACTAACAGGCACCTGCGCCCCGGGAGATGCCCTGAGCTCCCTAAGGGCTGCAGCACGCACGGGGGGACCCAGAGGGCTCGGGGCGGCTCCGCAGAGGGGGCTGCGGGGCTCCGGGAACAGCTCGGAGGGGCTCCGGCGGTGGCTCCGCGGAGGGGGCTGCGCGGCTCTGGGAACAGCTCGGAGGGGCTCGGGCGGCGGCTCCGCGGAGGGGGCTGCGGGGCGGGAGCGCGAATCCAACAGCGCAGGCCCCGGAGCACAGGGCGCCGGGACACAGCCCAGGATCCAGCCTCCCTCGGGATAGGCAGAGGCTGGGAGGGCCCAGGACAGCGAGGACGCTCCTGCCCCGAGCTGAGCAGATCAGCGGCCCCGCCCCGGAGCCCCCAGGCCCTGCAGATGGAGAGCCCCGGAGCTACTGCGGGAGCTGACTCCAGGGCTGCAGAGCTGCCCCCACCACTGCGGCTGTTCCTCCTGGGGCCTCAGCGGGTGAACACCCCCCACTGAGCCCTGCACCAGGCAGGGGCAGAGCAGCTCCCCCAAGTGCTAACACCTGAAAATCAGCACAGCAGGCCCCTCCCCCAGAAGACCAGCGAGACGGATCAGTTCCAGGGGAAGTCAAGGGACTTAAAGTATACAAAATCAGAAGATACTCCCCGTGTTTTTTTGTTTTTGTTTTGGTTTTGTTTTGTTTTTTCTTTCTTTCTTTTTGATTTCTGATTGCTTCCCCCACCCCTTTTTTTCACCTTTCTTTTTCTTTCTCTTTTCTTCTCTTTTTTCCTTTTCTTTTCTCTTTTTCCTTTTTCTCTTTTATTTCCTTCTCTCTTTTTCTCCTTTTGCCAATGCAACTTATTTTTGGCCACTCTGCACTGAGCAAAATGACTAGAAGGAAAACCTCACCTCAAAAAAGAATAATCAGAAACACTCCTCTCTCCCACAGAGTTACAAAATCTGGATTACAATTCAATGTCAGAAAGCCAATTCATAATACACTTATACTTGGTGACTTCAATCTAAAAAAAAAAAGAAAAAAAAGAAAAGAAAAAAGAAAAAAAAAGAAAACAAAATAAATTTTTAAAAAAAAAAGAAAAAGAAAAAGCCAATTCAGAAGCACTATTATACAGCTACTGGTGGATCTAGAAAAAAGCATACAGGATTCAAGAGACTTCATGACTGCAGAATATAGATCCAATCAGGCAGAAATTAAAAATCAATTGAATGAGATGCAATCCAAGCTAGAAGTCCTAACGACGAGGCTTAACGAGGTGGAAGAACGAGTGAGTGACATAGAAGACAAGTTGATGGCAAAGAGGGAAACTGAGGAAAAAAGAGACAGGCAATTAAAAGACCATGAGGATAGATTAAGGGAGATAAATGACAGCCTGAGGAAGAAAAACCTACATTTAATTGGGGTTCCCGAGGGCGCCGAAAGGGACAGAGGGCCAGAATATGTATTTGAACAAATCCTAGCTGAAAACTTTCCGAATCTGGGAAGGGAAACAGGAATTCAGATCCAGGAAATAGAGAGATCCCCCCCTAAAATCAACAAAAACCGTTCAACACCTCGACATTTAATAGTGAAGCTTGCAAATTCCAAAGATAAGGAGAAGATCCTTAAAGCAGCAAGGGAAAAAAAGTCCCTGACTTTTATGGGGAGGAATATTAGGGTAACAGCAGACCTCTCCACAGAGACCTGGCAGGCCAGAAAGGGCTGGCAGGATATATTCAGGGTCCTAAATGAGAAGAACATGCAACCAAGAATACTCTATCCAGCAAGGCTCTCATTCAGAATAGAAGGAGAGATAAAGAGCTTCCAAGACAGGCAGGAACTGAAAGAATATGCGACCTCCAAACCAGCTCTGCAAGAAATTTTAAGGGGGACTCTTAAAATTCCCCTTTAAGAAGAAGTTCAGTGGAACAATCCACAAAAACAAGGACTGAATAGATATCATCATGACACTAAACTCATATCTGTCAATAGTAAGTCTGAACGTGAACGGGCTTAATGATCCCATCAAAAGGTGCAGGGTTTCAGACTGGATAAAAAAGCAGGACCCATCTATTTGCTGTCTACAAGAGACTCATATTAGACAGAAGGACACCTACAACCTGAAAATAAAAGGTTGGAGAACCATTTACCATTCAAATGGTCCTCAAAAGAAAGCAGGGGTAGCCATCCTTATATCAGATAAACAAAAATTTACCCCGAAGACTATAGTGAGAGATGAAGAGGGACACTATCTCATACTCAAAGGATCTATCCAACAAGAGGACTTAACAATCCTCAATATATACGCCCCGAATGTGGGAGCTGCCAAATATTTAAACCAATTAATAACCAAACTCAAGAAATACTTTGATAATAATACACTTATACTTGGTGACTTCAATCTAGCTCTTTCTACCCTCGATAGGTCTTCTAAGTACAACATCTCCAAAGAAACGAGAGCTTTAAATGATACACTGGACCAGATGGATTTCACAGATATCTACAGAACTTTACATCCAAACTCAACTGAATACACATTCTTCTCAAGTGCACATGGAACTTTCTCCAGAATAGACCACATACTGGGTCACAAATTGGGTCTGAACCGATACCAAAAGATCGGGATAGTCCCCTGTACATTCTCAGACCATAATGCCTTGAAATTAGAACTTAATCACAACAAGAAGTTTGGAAGGACCACAAACACGTGGAGGTTAAGGACCATCCTGCTAAAAGATGAAAAGGTCAACCAGGAAATTAAGGAAGAATTAAAAAGATTCATGGAAACTAATGAGAATGAAGATACAACTGTTCAAAATCTTTGGGATGCAGCAAAAGCAGTCCTGAGGGGGAAACACATCTCAATAGAAGCATCCATTCAAAAACTGGAAAGAACTCAAATTCAAAAGCTCACCTTACACATAAAGGAACTAGAGAAAAAGCAACAAATAGACCCCACCCCCAGCAGAAGAAGACAGTTAATTAAAATTCGAGCAGAACTAAATGAAATCGAGACCAAAAGAACTGTGGAACAGATCAACAGAACCGGGAGTTGGTTCCTTGAAAGAATTAA
This sequence comes from Vulpes lagopus, assembly GCF_018345385.1. Taxonomy (NCBI): domain Eukaryota; kingdom Metazoa; phylum Chordata; class Mammalia; order Carnivora; family Canidae; genus Vulpes; species Vulpes lagopus. Next base: position 227,984 of record NW_024570642.1, on the reverse strand, counting down.
TAAGATAGATAAACCATTAGCCAACCTTATTAAAAAGAAGAGAGAGAAGACTCAAATTAATAAAATCATGAATGAGAACAGAGAGATCACTACCAACACCAAGGAAATACAAACGATTTAAAAAACATATTATGAACAGCTCTACGCCAATAAATTAGGAAATCTAGAAGAAATGGATTCATTCCTGGAAAGTCACAAACTACCAAAACTGGAGCAGGAAGAAATAGGAAAACTGAACAGGACAATAACCAGAGAGGAAATTGAAGCAGTCATCAAAAACCTCCCAAGACACAAGAGTCCAGGGCCAGATGGCTTCCCAGGGCAATTCTATCAAACGTTTAAAGAAGAAATCATACCTATTCTACTAAAGCTGTTTGGAAAGATAGAAAGAGATGGAGTACTTCCAAATTCGTTCTATGAGGCCAGCATCACCTTAATTCCGAAACCAGACAAAGACCCCACCAAAAAGGAGAATTACAGACCAATATCCCTGATGAACATGGATGCAAAAATTCTCAACAAGATACTAGCCAATAGGATCCAACAACACATTAAGAAAATTATTCACCATGACCAAGTAGGATTTATCCCCGGGACACAAGGCTGGTTCAACACTCGTAAAACCATCAATGTGATTCATCATATCAGCAAGAGAAAAACCAAGAACCATATGATCCTCTCATTAGATGCAGAGAAAGCATTTGACAAAATACAGCATCCATTCCTGATCAAAACCCTTCAGAGTGTTGGGACAGAGGGAACTTTCCTCGACATCTTAAAAGCCATCTACGAAAAGCCCACAGCAAATATCATTCTCAATGGGGAAGCACTGGGAGCCTTTCCCCTAAGATCAGAAACAGGACAGGGATGTCCACTCTCACCACTGCTATTCAACATAGTACTGGAAGTCCTCGCCTCAGCAATCAGACAACAAAAAGACATTAAAGGCATTCAAATTGGCAAAGAAGAAGTCAAACTCTCCCTCTTCACCGATGACATGATACTCTACATAGAAAACCCAAAAGCCTCCACCCCAAGATTGCTAGAACTCATACAGCAATTTGGTAGCGTGGCAGGATACAAAATCAATGCCCAGAAATCAATGGCATTTCTATACACTAACAATGAGACTGAAGAAAGAGAAATTAAGGAGTCAATCCCATTTACAATTGCACCCAAAAGCATAAGATACCTAGGAATAAACCTAACCAAAGAGGTAAAGGATCTATACCCTAAAAACTATAGAACACTTCTGAAAGAAATTGAGGAAGACACAAAGAGATGGAAAAATATTCCATGCTCATGGATTGGCAGTATTAATATTGTAAAAATGTCAATGTTACCCAGGGCAATTTACACGTTTAATGCAATCCCTATCAAAATACCATGGACTTTCTTCAGAGAGTTAGAACAAATTATTTTAAGATTTGTGTGGAATCAGAAAAGACCCCGAATAGCCAGGGGAATTTTAAAAAAGAAAACCATAGTTGGGGGCATCACAATGCCAGATTTCAGGTTGTACTACAAAGCTGTGGTCATCAAGACAGTGTGGTACTGGCACAAAAACAGACACATAGATCAATGGAACAGAATAGAGAACCCAGAAGTGGACCCTGAAATGTATGGTCATCTAATATTCAATAAAGGAGGAAAGACTACCTACTGGAAGAAAGACAGTCTCTTCAATAAATGGTGTTGGGAAAATTGGACATCCACATGCAGAAGAATGAAACTGGACAACTCTCTTTCACCATACACAAAGATAAACTCAAAATGGATGAGAGATCTAAATGTGAGACAAGGGTCCATCAAAATCATAGAAGAGAACACAGGCAACACCCTTTTGAACTCTGCCACAGTAACTTCTTGCAAGATACATCCACAAAGGCAAAAGAAACAAAAGCAAAAATGAACTATTGGGACTTCATCAAGATAAGAAGCTTTTGCACAGCAAAGGATACAGTCAACAAAACTAAAAGACAACCTACAGAATGGGAGAAGATATTTGCAAACGACATATCAGATAAAGGGCTAGTTTCCAAAATCTATAAAGAACTTATTAAACTCAACACCAAAGAAACAAACAATCCAATCACGAAATGGGCAAAAGACATGAAGAGAGATCTCACAGACGAAGACATAGACATGGCCAACACACACATGATAAAATGCTCTGCATCACTTGCCATCAGGGAAACACAAATCAAAACCACAATGAGATCCCACCTCACACCAGTGAGAATGGGGAAAATTAACAAGGCAGGAAACCACAAATGTTGGAGAGGATGTGGAGAAAAGGGAACCCTCTTACACTGTTGGTGGGAATGTGAACTGGTGCAGCCACTCTGGAAAACTGTGTGGAGGTTCCTCAAAGAGTTAAAAATAGACCTGCCCTACGACCCAGCAATTGCACTGTTGGGGATTTACCCCAAAGATTCAGACGCAATGAAAAGCCAGGACACCTGCACCCCGATGTTTCTAGCAGCAGTGTCCACAATAGCCAAACTGTGGAAGGAGCCTCGGTGTCCATCGAAAGATGAATGGATAAAGAAGATGTGGTTTATGTATCCAATGGAATATTACTCAGGCATTAGAAATGACAAATACCCACCATTTGCTTCAACGTGGATGGAACTGGAGGGTATTAGGCTGAGTGAAGTAAGTCAATCGGAGAAGGACAAACAGTGTATGTTCTCATTCATTTGGGGAATATAAATAATAGTGAAAGGGAATATAAAGGAAGGGAGAAGGAACGTGTGGGAAATATCAGAAAGGGAGACAGAACATAAAGACTCCTAACTCTGGGAAATGAACTAGGGGTGGTGGAAGGGGAGGAGGGCTGGGGGTGGGGGTGAATGGGTGACGGGCACTGAGGGAGACACTTGACGGGATGAGCACTGGGTGTTATTCTGTATGTTGGTAAATTGAACACCAATAAAAATTAATTTATTAAAAAAAAGAAAAAAAGGAAAAACATACAAACGAGGTGAAAATGGGCTAAATTGCTCTATAGGCAGATTCAGAGTAAATTATAATGTGAATTCTGCAATTTCCAAGAAAATACATTTTTAAAATATGAAAAAAATCAGAATTTTAATCTCTGTACAGTTATTCCATGTATTGTTTGTTTTTTTGATTTATTTATTTGGAATGATGCATCTGTAGCAGTGGTGGGGACCATTTGTTTTTTGTGTGTGTGTGGTCGTGTGTGGCAGTTTTAAGTTATTAGTTTTTAAAATCAGTACTTTTTAATGGAAACAACTTGACCAAAAATCTGTCACAGAATTTTGAGACCCATTAAAAGAAAAGTTTAATGAGAAAAAAAAAAAGAATTTCAGACCCACTCCAGACCCACTCCCATTATCATTTTCCCAGTATCTGCAGATCACTTAAATGAACAGTTAACTATAAGAAGCATTACTCTGAGGGTCTTAGTCTGGCCATAGTTGATGTTACTCTGAAATAGGGTAGAAACAAATAAACTAGCAAGTAGAGTTGAATTGATAGATCTTGGAGACAATTTTATTTAGAAATGAAGTAGAGGCAATTGTCATGATTTTATTTTTTTCAATGGGAACAATTGATAAAAGTGACAGTGTATTTTTGAAAATAATAATAATCACAAAGAACAAAAATAGATAAACTTCGAGGGACAAAATACTCCTGTGAAGATATAATCCAGATATTTTAAAGCTGTTTTTGTAATGATAGCTGGACTCAAGATGTAAATTCCATGTAAAGATGAAGCTTCAGATTGTTGCCATTGTGACGCCCACTGATAATTTCCTGTTTTCTACCTGTCCTGAAGTATCTTACCAAATCCTTCCATTTGTGAGAACATCTTATTATTTTTTGGGAAAATGGAGTCAATATCTTCTGGAGATTAAACATTCTCCAAACAGATGACACTTGTGCTGAAATTATCAGTGTTAAAGTAATCTTATTTTTCCTGAAACACCAGCTGTCCCTCAGGCCTACTTCGAAGTTGGCATCCCATCAATGAAGAGGCTGGGTCTCCTCAACTCTAAATGATCTAGGTATCATTTTCCTCTTACCAGAGAAGAAAACTTTAGTGGTTTTAAAACAAAGAGCTACATATACTGTTTTTAATTTCTTTTTTTAACACATTTAAATGTTTCTATGTGTTTCCATTTTATAAGAGTTTATTTCCTTATTGGCTCACATTCACTAAACACCAATTTATCAAATCTTTACAGATCCCATCATTTAGCAGACAAGGTTGGCATTAGAGATACAGAGAGAAGAAATCAATACTATGTGTCTCTGTCAGACTTGTGACAGATAAAATGTCATTGATTTTATTTAAATATGATGGCTCTGAGAAAGGTTCACAAGCTACTATTTGTGTATATCTAACATCTCTGGGGAAACAGAAATATTTTAAAAGTATTTTAATATAGATCATAGTCCATGGCTTGTGTTTTCTTATTTTCCTCAGTATTTTTCTGCCTCACGTTACCTTTTTTATTTTTATTTTTTTCCTGGCATAGAAATATAGTAGAGACTCAATAAACACTTCCTGAGTAACTGAAAACCAAATCATGTCCATATGCTCTATTAAGAATAGAAAAATAAAATTAATAAGATTATCTATTTGAGAATCATTATTTGTAAAATTAAAAGCATGTTGTTAAAAATGATCTTTATTTGCCGTATTACCTATTTAATAAAAAACAGTGACTCAAGAAGGATCATTTACTATCTCAAGTTTAGAATCTTGAAATAACCAATAAACAGTTGCATGAAAATGTGCTGTTTTATTTCAAGTAGACAACTCACCTCAATCTTACACCTGGTAGCGATTTCTTTTGTACCTAGTTTTTTAGCACTGTATTTTCTTTTTTAAATGAAATCTTCCTTACTTTAAATTCATCAAACTGAGTCTCAAGTGGTTTTGAATAAAGAGAGGTTGATCACAGACATCTGAACAAAAACACAACCTTCTCTAAAAGCCACTCAGAGAGGAGAATTGAACACAAACAGAACCTTTGCTAAAAGCTACACTCTGCCTTTAGGTAGAGAAAGTTTAAAGTAGCTTAAGTCTCCTGATTCAGGAATTACTCTCTGTACAGATAAATTCAAACTGAGTATCCTTTACTTCCATGGTATTCCTGGGAATCCTCATCTTCCTTCTTCCTCCACTCTACAGCACATCCTACTTGCCACCTCAAATATTCTCACCAAATCCATGCCTCATCAAAATTTGGACTACCAGTAGCTATAACTAAAGGAGTAAGATCCTCCATGGTTGAAATGAGGTGATGGAGAATAACCAAAGGCACTACGGACCTGATCCTTTTTCACCTCATCCATGTGAGACCTTCCATTCATGGCCTGTTTTGGGGCTTCCTCTCTTGACACTCTGAGTTTGTCAGGGACACTGAATGGGCAGTGTGGATTAAAAAGAAGCACACTGTTCAAGCCATTGCTCAACCAAATGAACCAGAAACCTCTGTTTCTCAAACCAGAAAATGTAGGAAATTGAGTAGAAAGGTTGATGCGGAGCCCAGTTTAAAAATCTAATTGTGAATGCCAAATACTTAGCTTAATTTTAATTTATTACTGTTTGGCTTGGAGCCCACGCCACTCCGGGATATTTTAGGTTAATGGGTATTCTGACAATGGGGAATTAAGCAAAGTAATAGCTCTGACAGTTACAGTGAAGCATACTACTCCCCCCCCCCGCCCCAATTTATATTTTGTAACATCCCTTAAAGGGATACCTTACTGAAATTTAGTAGGATCCCCAAGGATAACTGAAATTTGAGCTTCAGTACAGATAAAGGCCATGAAATGTTTCAATTGGTGTATGTGAGCAGATGTTAAAATTAATTCAGTACCTGTGTTGTAAAGGCATAAAATTTAATTAGCACTCTTTTATCTGTTTGTTGTAGAAATTCTTTCAGTAAATTTTGAATTTCCAGTGAAGTTTGGATCTCCAATTTAGTAAACTGTGGACCTCTGGTTTGGTTTTTGGGTTTATGTTTTGTTTTGTAGTTTCTGGATATACTTTGAGGGAATCCAGAATCTATACCCTGCTCACATAAGTTTCTTCCTCCAGAGAGTAACAAATCAGTGTCATAGAGTTAGAGGCTCTTCCATGGCAATATTAACTTTATTGGGTTTAAGAACCCTCCCTGAGATTGGTTTTGAATAGCCCCTTAGCTGTGTCATGAGGGCACTATGGGTATTATTCCCTATATTCCAGACTATATGGATTTTTTTGCAACACAAAGGCACTTTTAAAAGTTACAGTGTGTTATTTGTTTTAGGAGTGTGGTCTTCCGTATGCTACATAGTGACTACTCTTGCTCCACATCAGCAACCACTGATGGGTCCACATTTATTTACACAGTCTTTCCTTTAAGCACATCCTATGATGGCAACCAGTGCCAGGTTGAGACGCACAATCAATGGTCACAGGATGAAAGTCATTCCTTTGAGTTAGAGGCAGTTACGGCTTATGTTAGAATTAAGACAGATGATTGTGCCTGCGACACCAGGATAGTTCCCAGACAACACACATGAGCTACAGCCGTGTTAAGGAGGCCCCTAATTCCACACCACTGTCCTTAAATGTCAATTCACAGAACCTGCCCGTGTTGGGCAGCTACATCTGTCAGGGAGATGTTGGAGTGCTCGGCAGATGCAGCCTGGTGCAACACAGTTCACGGCACAAACCGTCCTTCAGCAGCTCACGTGAAAGCCTGCCAGGAGACAGCAAAGCCAAGTTGCCAAAAAAAGCCTTAGAAGAGAGAACCGGCCGCCGCCAGAGCCTGTAGTAGTGGTCCCTCGCCAGCCTCCGTGCAGAGCCAGTTGTTTCACTCGCCCATGGAAGTGGGATGTACCCCCACACTGGTGCCACCTCAACTTTGGGTAGGATATTAAGCCCCATTATGCCACGTTCAATTCAAGTGATTTTTTATTTTTTTATTTTCTCACAATCTTCACCACATCAAACTTATTATTCCCATGGTACTACTGTAGCTGGGGGTGCTTATGGTGACCCCACACAGGAGTTTGTACCTTCTAATCTCTGTTCAAAGAAAACGTGCACCTGCTTAATGCTCTTCCCATATGAGAAAACCCATATGAGCTATTCACACAATTGAACCTCTTGGTGCATTAAAAAAAAAAAGGTAGAAAGAAAGAAAAGAAAAGAAAAGAAAAGAAGAAAGAAAAGAAAAGAAAAGAAAAGAAAAGAAAGGGTGTTTGAGTTTCCGTCTGAAGAAATGAAAAGGAAAAAAGAAAAGGAAGGAGAAGGGTTTGGTGCGCTGTCCCCTCCCCTCCCCCACTGCCCAAATCAGTACCTGCTGTGACGGCCTTTGTGGTCTCTGACGTCCTGACGTCAGGATCCGGGGGCAGGACGTCGAGTGTGAGCGCTGCACAGCGGCTGACACGGACCCGGCCCACACCCGACAGGGGCAGCGCCACGTGTGTGACGGCGTGGAGGGCGCGCCGCGTGACCTCAGCGCGCACGACGTACGGGGACGTCAGGCGCACGTCACACACGCACGTCACGCACGCTGGCCGCACGCAGCGCCCCTCCTCGGCGGTGTCCTAGACGTGAGCCGCCGCCTGTCCTGGGTCTCGTCGACACACAAGACGCTCCTGGCGGTCCGGGGGAGAGCGCCCGGGTCTGGGCCGTGGGCCGAAGACGCCAGATCTGGCGGGTCCTCGCGGCGTGTGTGTTCTCCTCAGGGAGGCCGCGCTGCTTGCGTGGGGAGGCCTGGGCAGGCAGAGCACATGCACCTGCCGGCCGGCTCCATGGCACAGGATGACGGGGCGGGTCCTGGATGTGGGGAGCCTCCTCCAGGGCTTCCAGCCAGATCTCCAGGTGCACCTCCCTGCCGTGACAGGACCGGCTCCCTCTATTGTCCAGGGATGCGCTGCACTGTGGGGTGACTGGGCCCCTAGTCAGACCCTCGACCAGTTGGGGCTGCCTGCCCAGATGCTTGGCCTCCATGACACATTGCACAACTGACTCCCTGTCGAGCTTCCTCAGCTGGGGATGGGAGTGCCAAGGCTGCCGTCTTCATCGGGAACTAGTCAGCTCCCTCCAGGCCTACTACGTTTCTGCAAGGTACGTTCTCAAAGGATCATCATAAGGATGATTCCCGGGCTTGCTTCAGGGGCAGGTTCTCTTCCGTGGCAGGACTGCGGTCAGGAGTCTGCATTATGATCATTTCATGATATATACAAATATTGAATCATTATGTGTGCACCTGAAAGCAACATGACGTTACATGTCATGGATACCTAAACAAAAAGTGATTTTTTACAAAAGAAAAAAAAAACCCCACAAAACAGAGAGAGAGGATACAGAAAGGTTTATTACTCACATAATGAAGCCTTCTTAAAAAAAAAAAAAAAAAAAAAACGGTTATCTCACGAGCAGGTCCAAAAGCAGAGCCTGGAGATAACAGATAAAAGACACCAGTTAGGCTTTTCTTGAAATTAGAGGATCTGCTTGAGTGAATGTTCTCGTGAATGGGCCTGGGACTTGCATGGTTGGAATTTCCTACTCTTGCCAAAGGAGGGAGCACCCAGCCTTTCTTATCAGCTTAGCCAGTTGTGGGGCAGAAGACACAGGGCTTGAAAACTTTCAGCAGTTAAATGTCAAAGATGAAGTCAGAGTTTGTTAAGATGCCAGAAGAGAATGGCACTTAAGGGCCTTTGCAACCACTGCTTTCTCTCCCATGAATCATCTTTGATCCAGTGTAACAAAATGTGGGTGGTTTCTTGTATTCTGGACTTATGGTGTAAGCTGACGGCACCTTGTTTAAAGTACTTAACATTCTAAATTCAGAGACCCACCGGAAATTGGAATTGTTGAGAGGTGCCAGTTAGAGAAAGGACACACGTTAACCCTGCTCATTCATCCCTACCAATTACTATAGAATGAACATTGGAAAATAATACTATGGTTGACATGTTGCAGAGATTCCTGTTCATGGAAAGCCTCCCCACTTTGGGGACATGGAAGGGGGCTCTATGAATTTTATTTTGAAAGTTTGGTAAAGGCTTCAAGAAGAGGAAACAGTTTTCATTCTTTGTTTATACATGTGCTTGGAACAAGGATTGCTGAAATTCTCCTGTGCTAAATGAACAGAAGGAAGGAGAATGGGAAAGAGAAAAGAAAGAGAGGGGGGAGAGAATGTATGTATGTGTGCGTATGGGTAAGCTGCAGACACGAGAAGGAGCAGAAACACCTTCTCTAAGTATACAGGGGAAGCATTCTGCAGGGTCCCATGGGACCTCGAAGGGCAAATACAATTGGGGGATATAGCCTTGCCATGACACCTACAGATTTGAGGAATGAAGGGACAAAAGGGACATTAAACATTAAAGGAATTCATCAGCTAAGGGTCAGCTGAGAGATGGGGCCAAACCCACAAATGTAAAAATGCCTAGGGGAGCTGCACACAAATACTTTGTCATGGTTTGTTGGAGCTCATAGACAAGGAATATAATAATTATATCAAGCAAAGAAAAGACTGCAATCCCGCGCTAGGGAGTAAGAAAATATTGGAGTTCCCTTTCCTAACTCATGCCTCAGTACACAAAAGGAGGGAAGGGAAGTTTGGGAAAGACAGACCATAATTTTCTCTGCTTAACTCCATCTTTCATTAGCTCAAGGTAAGACTAATCTGTGCTACACAGTTGGGAAGGTGAGAGAGGAAATGTTACTGTTGAGTTTGAGAGTAAAGTTTTAAATTGTAGCAAGTCAGCCTTAAATGGGAAAGTGAGGTCAGTCCAGAAACCAAGGGAGATCAGAGAAGCTTTTGAATCTGGTTTCTCATTTTGTTTTGTTTTGTTTTAATGAACCTTTAGCAGGAGATTTTATCAACATAGTACCACATGAAGATAGTTACTAAAAAATAGAACTTCAAGAAATTATTCCAGATACAGTCACATAACTGAATCATTCTGGAGCTTTCGACCTCAGTATAGGTGTTCTATCCCTGTGGGGCTACCTCTGACCATCATTTGTATGTGTTTTGTACCCTTCATTGTGGATGGTTGAGAAAGTACAGTAAACAAGTGGAATTTGAAGTTCACTGTCCTCTGTTGTGTATGTGTGTGCATGTCATTCACATACAGAATTATCCAAATATGTTTATTATGGGAAATATGATCACCCTCCACCATGGGGTGGTTTATACTAAGAATAGTAGGCTATAGAATAAAAATTAAGAACATCAATATTTGTTAAAGAACTGTTCACACAGAAGTGAGAGGAAGCACATTTAAAAGTTGCAGGTGTGACCAGAATAACATGGAGACAAACTCAGAGGAGAAAGGGAAGAGTAAAGAGTGTAAAACCTACCAAAAAAGATTACCCTAAGATAAATACTAAGATGTTGCACTGATGGTAGCATTTCAGATATCCGAGTGTCTTAAGCTATTTCTGTGACATTTATGGAGAAGGAGTTTGAATAATAAATGGCTGTGGAGAAAAGTTGTTGAACACTAGCCATAGGAAAGTGGAAATCCCTATATATATATCCTTTACAATTGTCTTATAAACATTAACAGAAAACTAAACAAGTGGAAAATATTTCATCTACCTAATTTTAAAAATTATCTCAGCCGGAAAAATGTAAAAAAAATGGCTATCTATATAAAAGATAGTTCCTACCTGTTTTGCAATTTATGACATCATTTCATTATGACAACTGTGAGAGCAATAATGCAATGCTATCTGAGCCATTTTCCAGATTTGGGACCTGGGTGACTGACTGTACAACCTATGGAAGACATTTCTCTTTTCTAGATCTTAGTTTATGAATCTAGTCAATTTTGACTAAAGCTCTAGACTTTACATTTTTATTTTACTCACACGTCCACAAATAATTTCTATTCACACGCAGTGTAGGAAAAATAAACCACCGGTGTTTCCAACCCTGTTGTCCCACGTAAAAGCTGTGTAACTTTGGACAATTGACATATGCTCTCAGTGTCTCAGTTTCCTTGTTAAGTAAGTCAAAGGAATAATAATAGTCACTCTGTAATGTAATGAGGACAAATAAGATATTATATACAAAAACTTTCACAGAGTGTCTGGTAAAAGGTGATTGCTTAGTAAATGCTATCTATTATTATAATTGCTTGTAATTCTAAAATGGCATATGTTACATTTGTGTAAATGTATGTCTATATGAGTTTATATGTGATAGGCATATAGTGTATAAAGAGAGATACATATATCTATAGTCCTTTTTTAGAGTGTATGAGCATATATTTCTTTTAAGATATTTAACAACTTTGAACTTTATAAAATCATTTCCACAAAATCCATATGTGTAGGAATGAAACTTAAAACATAGAATTTCTAGCTCTCGAGGATTCCCACAAGAGGGGAAAAAGATTCTTTTCATCACTGGAAAAATAGAAGCACTTTTAGATAAGCATGTGCTTCAGACTATAATCCACTTTCCTTTCCTACCATGGCACTGACAGCATTATGAACCAGAAAATTGTTTGAGCAGCCACAGATAAGGAATCACAAATCTGGAGGTTCAAGAGTTGTATAAAGCAGATGTAAGGTTAATTTGCATGGTTTAGTTCCCTCCCATATTTTTTCAATATATTTCAATGGCTTAAAACTCTGAAAAACTGATAGGAAATAAAAAGGTTTCTATAGGCTCTCTGATTTCTTGCTGACTCAGCTGTCTGAAGGCAAAGCCAATTACTATGGCTTGCATTTTCTTGTGCAGAAACCAGAACATACTCATAGTTAAATAGAGTCATTAAATATTTAGGGGAGGGAGAAAAGTTTTATGAATTGAGATGATGACAGCAAAAAACTATGTATGGGTATTTTCCTCTTAAACAACAAGAAAACACTTTTCTGAGAGTAACTTGAAAATCTCAAGCATGAAATATGATTTGATTTAATATCAATTTAATGATTTTTTTAAATGTTGATTTTTTGGTTGGCATGTAAGAAGAAATATCCTCTGATATAAAGCTAAATTTTATCCTTGGGGTAATAAAAAAACCAATATGGTCTTCTGAACACAGAACTAGCTGAACAATTGGGATTCTATTTTTGGCCTCACCAGTGCCTTACTTGCTCAGTGACCTCGGACATATCGCTTAAATGGCTTTGTGCCTCAAGGTTCCCAGCTGTAATATAGAGATTATAATGCCTGCACCTACTTCATGGGACTGTAGAACTATTTCAGTTGAGTTTGTTTAAAACCCCAAAGGTTTTTGAAACTATCAGAAATAACAGTTAAATTCAAACAAGGTTGTATTTTATTTATTTTTTTTAAATTTTTTTTTAATTTTTTTATTTATGATAGTCACAGAGAGAGAGAGAGAGAGAGGCAGAGACACAGGCGGAGGGAGAAGCAGGCTCCATGCACCAGGAGCCCGATGTGGGACTCGATCCCGGGTCTCCAGGATCGCGCCCTGGGCCAAAGGCAGGCGCCAAACCACTGCGCCACCCAGGGATCCCCACAAGGTTGTATTTTATTAATTTCTTTTTACCGTTTGATTTGGCTTTCTTGTAGTCTTATATAATCCTTTTCATACTAAAATAAGTCACTAGGATGAAATTAATAGGTAAAGATTTTCATGGGATATTAAGGAACAATTTTAACAGTGAAGGGAAATTAAGAGTACACTTCTGAGATCCACTGATATAATTTCTACTCCTTGGCATATTTAACTCATGATTCAAAAGAGAGTTGTAATATGATCATGTAACTTAGAACTTCTCACTAAATCTATAATTGGCAATTTTCTTTTTTTTAATATTTTATTTATTTATTCATGAGAGACTCAGAGAGAGAGAGAGATAGAGAGGCAGAGACACAGGCAGAGGGAGAAGCAGGCTCCCTGCAGGGAGCCCAAGGTGGGACTCGATCCCGGGACTCCAGGATCACACCCTGTGCCAAAGGCAGGCGCTAAACCCCTGATCCACCCAGGGATCCCTTCAATCGAGATTTTCTCATACTGTCTCTATAAATGCACTAATAATGCATCTTCATCTCTCCAAATCCAGAAGACCTATTAAAGCCCTGTTCAAATGCCATGTCCTTCTAGATTCCTTCCCTCTTTGTAACACTATGTGTCATCCAATAAGGAGTTCTGAATAGTAGGAGGACTTGAGTAAGAAGCTCATTTTTTATATTCCTGATGTTTCATAATTTCTTACAATTATAAATACATTTGCATACAAATATATATGTATACATTTATTATTTATTCAAAATTATTCTTGAAAAGAACTTTGAAAAGTTCTTCTCGAACTCCAAACTAGAACTCACTACTCCAACCACAGAAATATCTTATTTGCTCTGTTCTCACAACACTTCTTAGAGTCTTAGACTTTTGCATTTTTACAAAACCTTAGAATCAAGGTACGGTCGACATTTCTCACCTGTAAGTGAAATAGTCTCAACTTAATAATCCTTCCTCCTGCCATATCCCTTAGTCTATTTGGTGTCATACTTTGCTTTTTATTATTTGTTTTGTTTTTACATATTTAAGCTTTTTATCGTTGATTTAGCTTCTTTCGGTCTCCTATATCATGCTGAAGTGCTGTCTAGTGTTCCTATGTGCAAAAGTGTACAATGTGTCTTACAAAGAAAATACATGTGGTAAGCTCCATTCAGACAAGAGTGATAGTGCTATTTGCCATTAATTCAAAGTTAATCAATCAACAATATATATTAAAGAAAGTATTTTTAAACAGAAACATAAAACAAAGTTATATATTGATCAGTTGATAAAGATGTTGTGATCAGTTCTCAGGAATATATCCCTGCATTATCCTTAGGAAAAGTGGTTCTGTATTTGCTATTTTGGCATGTGTGGTCACTTTATAGAACATAACTACCCACCAATAATAAGAAATGGCTGTACCTATTTTGTTTGTGTACAAACACTGCCTTCAGCAATATTTTAAAATCTCCCTTCTAATTCCACAGTAGTGCCTGTCTTGTGCACATTTCCAATTTTATGGTCATTTCAATTATAAACAAAAATTTGGCCAACTTTAAAGCTTCAGTTTCATTTTCATTTTAATGCTTGCCTCCTTCTTTCCCACAAAACTAGCCAGATAGCTATCCCAAGAATGAAACTGAGGCATACATCTTTTACTTTTTGTTATCTTGATATTCTGAGCCCCCTTCCATGCCAAAATGGAATAGGACATGTAGTTACTCATATGAATATTGCTGTAGTTTTCTTTTCTTTACCCTGCTGCTCTTGTTAAGACTAACTGGTCATTGATACTGTTTCTGTGCAGCATCCAGATGCTGGCTCTCTTTTCACATCCAATATTGCACTCTGCACTCTGCATGTGATTATATCATTGTACTCCAAAACAAATAGCCACATGTCTTTCTTCCTCAAATCATGTCATTCTTTAGATCTGGTATATGTGATATTCTATTATTTCTTCTTTTAATAGCTACCGTAGTAATCATTAATGCTATTGTAGATTTTTGCTTTCCCTCTTTTTAAGAAAATGATAGTATTATTCTTCGCCACTCCACACATTATATGAAGTCATGTGCTTCTTAGAGTAGAAACCTCTAAGAAGTAGGACATAATTTGCAATGTCCCCTTTCACTACCACAGCAATCTACATCACTACAGACAGTAGAATCGTCATCAAATTATATTCTTGAGGGAGTATAATGTTGAGACAAACCTCCCAGTTCATAGTATCAAAAGTAAAGTGGTGCCTTAAAAAATAAAGTATGTGGCATTGGCTTATAAATTCTCCAGATTGTAAAAGACAACTTTAATCAGAAGTTAAAGACTACATTGGTGAAATATTTGATAAAATTGTTTTTTGAAATAATTTACAAGGAAGACTGGATAACTAAGAAATGTTTAGATCTAAAGATTGGCATTGGTAGTATGTTTCAGTTTGGGGTGATTTCTTTAAGAAACATATTTTGAAAAAAAGGGGCAAACTGAAAAAAAGTGGCCAGTTTGTAAGTAGGAATAAAAAATAAAATAGAGATTTCAGAAACTCAGTGATTTCAAATGTTGAAAAAATTTACCGAATTAAGACCCCAATACAAAGAGATAGCTGGTAGAAACTTAGAGTTACCTTTCTACTCAAGTGTGTTAAGTCATATCTGCTCCTGATTAAATTGCCAGCTTGTTATTGAAAATAGTAACAGTGACAAAAATAATACAATAAAAAAATGGACTTATTTCCTTAAACTAAAATATTATGGTGAATTTATATCAGATAGTCATAATAAGTAATTATTTTAGGGAAGAGTAAGAGTGATAAGCTTATAGCAGACAATGGCTCATAGAAATCCTGAAATATTTCTGGAAAACATAAGGGAGGGAATCAATATTGGGGTAGGTCATTTTTTCCTCCTTAAAAATAGCTCTCAGATCTTTTCTTCTTTATCCTTGTCTCCAATCTCTGGAAAGTCCTTCTTTTTGTATAGTAACCCTAGACACATCTTAAATGGGCAACAGAAAGCAAGGACCCCAAGTTTACATCCACATAAACCTAAAACTCTTCATACATTTTTCAAACACCATGACACTATATAATCTCACATTACCTAAACTTCATC
The DNA here is from genome assembly GCF_018345385.1 of Vulpes lagopus. NCBI lineage: Eukaryota > Metazoa > Chordata > Mammalia > Carnivora > Canidae > Vulpes > Vulpes lagopus. The sequence goes on along the minus strand of NW_024570642.1, from coordinate 212,397 downwards.
ACTAGGAAATAAGGATTCCATTAATTTGCTATTCTAATTTGTGAAAGAAACATATTCCAACAGGTCTGCAACTGAAGTTCCAAATTCAGCTGCAACCTTATGCATCTAAAGACTAAGGGGAGTTTTATTAGTTTCTTAGGGCCACTGTAACAAACTACTAAAAATTGGGTAGCTTAAAATTAGAACAATATATATTCCATCTAAGCTGTGAAAGATGAAGAAATTTACAAAATTTCATTTTACCCATTAATCATCTGCCAACCATTAAACTTAGTCTTGTAAAAGTTGTTACATTTTTAGTTTTAAAGACTGTTTTTAGATAGATTTGCTTTGGTAACAAAGAGCCCCCAAACTTCAGTGGCATAAAACATTACTTTTAGTAATTTTAAGTACATTTACTTTTTTTTTTTAATTTTTATTTATTTATGATAGTCACAGAGAGACAGAGAGAGAGGCAGAGACACAGGCAGAGGGAGAAACAGGCTCCATGCACCGGGAGCCTGATGTGGGACTCGATCCCGGGTCTCCAGGATCGCGCCCTGGGCCAAAGGCAAGCGCCAAACCACTGCGCCACCCAGGGATCCCCAGTACATTTACTTTTAATCAGGAGCTATATGTGTGTATCCTTTATATGCCTTTCCATTATGGACTGTGATTAAAGGAACAATCTCTGCTTGGGACATCTCTATTGGCAAAAAGACAAAGCAAGATAGCTGGTAGAAACTTAGAGTTATCTTTTCTACTCAAGTGTGTTAAGGTCATATCTGCTCCCGATTAAATTGCCAGCTTGGTATTTCCCTGATGGCAAGTGATGCAGAGCATTTTCTCATGTGCATGTTGGCCATGTCCATGTCTTCCTCTGTGAGATTTCTCTTCATGTCTTTTGCCCATTTCATGATTGGATTGTTTGTTTCTTTGGTGTTGAGTTTAATAAGTTCTTTATAGATTTTGGAAACTAGCCCTTTATCTGATATGTCATTTCAAATCAAAACCACAATGAGATACCACCTCACACCAGTGAGAATGGGGAAAATGAACAAGGCAGGAAACAACAAATGTTGGAGAGGATGTGGAGAAAGGGGAACCCTCTTACACTGTTGGTGGGAATGTGAACTGGTGCAGCCACTCTGGAAAACTGTGTGGAGGTTCCTCAAAGAGTTAAAAATAGACCTGCCCTACGACCCAGCAATTGCACTGTTGGGGATTTACCCCAAAGATTCAGATGCAATGAAATGTCGGGACACCTGCACCCCGATGTTTCTATCAGCAATGGCCACAATAGCCAAACTGTGGAAGGAGCCTCGGTGTCCATCGAAAGATGAATGGATAAAGAAGATGTGGTTTATGTATACAATGGAATATTCCTCAGCCATTAGAAACGACAAATACCCACCATTTGCTTCAACGTGGATGGAACTGGAGGGTATTATGCTGAGTGAAATAAGTCAATCGGAGAAGGACAAACAGTGTATGTTCTCATTCATTTGGGGAATATGAATAATAGTGAAAGGGAATATAAAGGAAGGGAAAAGAAATGTTGGGAAATATCAGGAAGGGAGACAGAACATAAAGACTCCTAACTCGGGGAAACGAACTAGGGGTGGTGGAAGGGGAGGAGGGCGGGTGTTGGAGGGGAATGGGTGACGGGCACTGAGGTGGACACTTGACGGGATGAGCACTGGGTGTTTTTCTGTATGTTGGTCAATTGAACACCAATAAAAATTAATTAAAAAAAAATGGCCATGAGGATAGAAATGGAAGTATACTATTACAAGGTTCTCACACTTTACATGAAATGGTTTAATATTACTTGAAGTGTTGAAAAGTTAAACATATATACCATCAACCTGCAATCACTAAAATAAGTATTTATAGTTAATTGGTGAACAAAAGTGATATGTGAATTCATAAAAATATCCAATTAATATAAATTAAAGAGAAGAAAAAGGCAACAAAGAACACATGGAAAAATAGAAACAAAAGTAGTAAGATTTATACCTTGAATGGTTAAACATAACACTACTGTATTATCTGAGACATATACCTGAGAGGAAAAAAAAAAAGCAATACCTATACAAAGATTTATATGCAAATTTTTCATAGTTTTATTCATAATATTCATAATATTATTATTCATAATATCTTAAAACTGAGGGGCACTTGGGTGGCTCAGTGGTTGAGCATCTGCCTTTGGGTGAGGTCGTGATCCTGGGTTCTTGGGATCAAGTCCCACGTCAGGGTCCCCCCAGGGAATCTGCTTCTCCCTCTGCTCATGTCTCTGCCTCTCTCTCTCTCTGTGTCTCTCATGAATAAATAAAATCTTAAAAAAAATAAGACACACACAAAAAAGCATATACTATAGGATCTAACTAAAGAAAATTTTAGAAAATTCAAACCAATAAAAGATGTCAGAAATAAAATCAGTTATTGCCTAGGAAAGGTTGGGGGTAGCTTGGTTGGGAACTGTGATTACCAAGGGAAGACACAAATTTTTGTAGGTTATGGAGATGGGTTCAATATCCTGATTGTATTAATTGTTTCACAGGTTTAAATATTGTCACAACGTACCAAATTCTAACTATAAATTAGACTTTACTGTAGTTAATTACATCTCAAAAAATAAAACTAGCATAAAGGCTAAAACAGAGACATTAGCAATCCCATTTTAAACAACAAATATAAAGATTAAAAAATTACCTTTTAATATAAGACATAGTTTACATATGTTTTCTCTAACTAGAATTCCTATATGCAAAATTCCAGAGAAGCTGTGTTAAAAGACACTGTGTTAAGAAGTAATGTCTAAAAATTTGTCAGTCTGTACCATCTGTACCCATTGTATAAACATCTTTCTGTTAGATAACTTGAAGATTTATTATGGAAGCAGCAAATATAGTGCATGTTCACCAAAAATGTATCACATACTGTAGGAGAAGACACAGGCCATTGTATATCAACTAATTGGTCATGGAAAAACTATATATATTAAAAAAAAAAACTTCAACACATTAAATCAATCATACTTTTGGAACAAGACACATTATTGGTTTCATTTTAAAATTTAGGAGATCCGTGGGTGTAAAATTCATAGAATAGTGTTTCTTGTGATTCCTTTTAAAAATGCAAATATCTCCTAGGCCTGCAAATTTCCTGAAATTCAACACCTTCTGCTCTGTTGAAATACACAGATATGTTCATCTTTAATTAATAGCTCACTACAGACTGAAATTTAGTACCCTTCAATTATTATGGTTTGATTTAGAGAAACAATACTTCATTTATTTTTTTATAGTCAAACTTATGGGCACCTGGGTGGCTCAGTCAGTTAAGCGACCTACTCTTGATCTCAGTTTAGGTTTTGATCTCAGGGTTGTGAGTTCCAGCCCTGTGTTGGGCTCCATGCTGGGTGTGGAGCCTACTTAAAAAGAAATAAAATAAAACAAAAATCAATCAATCAATAAACAGTCAAATGTATTATATTAGTGGTATATGTTATTAAAACTACCTCTCAGAATGCATGGGTTGGAAAGATAATGAAAATGTTTCCCAGTTTGGGAATTACCTCCTTGTCATACGTCAAAAAGTTATTAGAATTAATTATTAATATTAATATTAATTAATATTTACTTCCATCACTTTGTTCATATCTGCATAAGTCCCTATATTGCAGATACCTTATGTAGTCTTAATCTATATCTATACCTGTATGTAACCAAGTGTGCTGAAAATCTGAGACAAAAGAATAGCTTAAAATAGATGAGCATATTTTAGTCTATATGAAATTTACTATTAATTGAGACGATAGGTCTTAATTGATTTTAGTTATGTGTGTATGGGGGAGAGTGCAGGTAAAGGAAACATTAATTGTATCTTTGCCTCAAATTCTGACTCAATATAAACTTGAATTTTTCATTTTAAATGTTAATTGTTTAACTATGTTAAGTTTATTTTTACCTGAGAAACTTAGGAATCACAGAGACACAAAGATAGTAGTGATCACATTCTAAATAGAGTGTGGATATAAAATCTTTTCCTTATGGTGCTAGTTTGTACAGCTCATTTCCATGCCCTGTTACTCACTAATGCTATTATAGTTAAATTGGAATCTTTCTAGTGACAATCACACTACATGAAATGTTTCCTTCTAATTATGATATTAGAAGAAGATATGTTGTGAAAACTGTTAGCTTGACTAGTTAAAACTTGTAAAATGTATGTTATTCTTGCACTTAGCTACATATTTTTGAAAAAAAAAGTATATATAGTGTTCCTTGGCATTGGATAAAAATCTAGATTTTATTTTTTCACCAAAACAGATTAAATCATACCTGAAATATATAAATTATTTTCCTGAATATTCCATCCCTGGCCTTTTTTTTTTTTTTTTTTTTGCCTTAGGACAGGAAAATACCTTCTTTATAAATAAGAAGGTGGTTTTAAAACAGTACCTCCTTTCATCTGATTGAAACAAACATTTTTTCTGACCTCCAGTTTGCATTTTGACTTTGTACTGGAGAAACATTATTCAGGTTTTCAGGAGAGCACTACTAGTGAACTTAGAAAATATCTTGCCAAGTGGGCAAAACAAAACTAGCTCTTCATTCTTCTGGAATGATTTTCAAGTATTAGAGGTCAATCAACAAATTGCAATGCAGAGTGGTCTTTTAGTCATCATTAATTTTCTGGTATTTCTAGAGAATTTCTCCCTCTATTGTTTACTTCATTTAGCAATCCTCCATAGATTTTTGCATTATTAATATTACTGTATTCTCTCATCTATATACAGTACAAAGACAATAAGCAAACAAACGCACTGGGAAAAAGTGGGTAAAACAAAGGTGTTTGGAGGGAAAGCACATGTTTTTCTAGCTACTAAAAACCTGATATTACATGAAAAATTAAGTTTATAATTGGTATATATTTGACAAAAAGAAGTGACTTTTAAAAACATTGTCGTTACCATTTCTGGTCATAGCATATTCTAGTTGTGTTATCCCAGCAGTGCTCCTGAAGGAAAGGTTTAAGTGCAAGTAGTTTATTTGGGAAGTTATTTCAGGAAGCATTGCAGGGGTTGGGGGTGGGCAGAAAATGAGATAGGGAAGGGAAGGAAGTAAACAGAGCATGCAGATATGAGCAGGTCATTGATATAGGCAACTGGAGCTCAATTCCAACAGTAACTTCTGAAATATGGTGTACAACACAAATTAGGAAATTATAGCCCTCAGGTAAAACCTGCTACATCACCTATTTTGGTACCCCCTGCAGTCAGGGGCACCATTCCAGCAGTCTGGCACTGTGAGCCACAGAAACCAAGTTTAGATGCCCTCCCTATGCTCCCAGCACCTGTCACCCTGGCCAATGGCTGCACCATAGTCCTGCATGGGGTCTGTGCCAGTGGCCACCTTCACATTTGGCACTTCTCCATGTTGACAACTTTTGGACACCTAGCTTTGGAATCTCAGGCTGAGTATCAGGAGCTCTGAATGTCACCTCATCTCTGTCCAACTGCCCAAATTGGGTTTGGAAAACTCTTTAGGAGAAGAGAAGGAAATGCAGGGATTCCTTGGATAGAGAATGAAACTGATGAGGAGATAGCCAGCATTTCCCACTACCAGGTACCCCTCTTGACCAGTTCTTTTTCCGGAGAATTTTTCCACTTGAGCCAAAACAGGCCCACCATCTGGGATGGCTCATCCCAGGAAAATGAGGCAGGACAAGTGTTTTCTATCTTGTTATATAAGTATCTACATAATATACTCAACCTTGCCTCTTGGCAGAAAATGCTAAAAATAATCATCATCTGGCCTATGATGGGCTGAATAATATCCTCCCCAAAGATGCATATGTCCTAATCCCCAGAAATTATGAATATGTTACCTTACCTGGCAAAAGGGGCCTTATAGATGTAACTAATTTAAGGATCTTGAGATTATCCTGATTATCCTGTGTACCCAATGTAATTACAAGGGTCCTTATAAGAGAGATGCAGGAAAGTCAAATAAAAGATGGCAATGTAACAAAAGAAATTGTCAGTGAAGGAAATATAATGTCACTGCACTTTTTAAAAATTAAATTCAATTTATTTAACAGATGGTGTATTATTCGTTTCAGAGGTAGAATTTAGTGATTCATCAATTGCTTATTACATCTTGTGCTCATTGCATCACATGCCCTCCTTAATGCCCATCACCTAGTTACCCCATTCCCCATATACCTCTCCTTCTGTATCTCTCAGTTTGTTTCCTATAGTTAGGCATCTCATAGTTTGCCTTCCTCTCTGCTTTTATCTTATTTTATTTTTCCTTCCCTTTCCCTATGTTCATCTCTTTTGTTTCTTAAATTCCACATGAGTGAAATCATATGGTATTTGAAAATAGAGAAGGGGACCACATTTCAAGAAAAAATGTATAGCCTCTAAGACTAACAAAGCCAAGGAAACAGATTCTCTTGTAGAGCCTCCAGAAGGAACTAGTCCTACTAACACCTTGACTTTAGCCCAGTGAGACTGATGTTGAGCTTCTGACCTCTAGAACCATAAGATAATAAAATTTAATTGTTTTAAACCACTTTAGTTTGTGATAAATTGGCGAGGCAACATAAGAAACTAATACATGACCCTTTACAGGAAAAACTGTTTTCTTATTCCTGGTGTAAAATAACTCTTCTTAAATTTTAACAGATATAAGTACTACCTAAAAATCCAGTTAAAGCAGATTTTGAAGCTTGTCCCCAAAGATTCTGACATAGTAGGGCTTGGTTGGAGCCCTAGAATTTCCAACAGCCTCCTAGCTGATGCTGATGGTATACAGACCTAAGATAACTGGATTAGAGTTATATGTATATGTTTTCCCACCCATGGCAGAGAAGATGCCAAAATTGTTTCCTACCATTGTCTGTCAATGGATGAGGGCTGCTCCTTGGGCATCTTGCCTGGCTTTTTCAGTTTGCTTTTGAGCTAAATACTTGTGGGAAAGTCATCAGGTGAAGAGTTGCGGAAGTTTGCATTAGCAAGACTTCTGAATGCCTGGCATGTTTTGTGCCAAGATAATATGGAATGGGACACCTGTAACATCTGCCACACACCTTACAACTGTCTTTTATCAATTCAATTATATACAAATGGTATAGAATAGAAAAAATTTTCCCCATCTGAAGTATGATGCTTTATCAAATATTTTTGTTAATCCATGCATTTGGGGATGACAAAGTTTACCATCCTATTTCATAACTTTATTAACTAGTCTTCATACAACCAGTGGCATAGTTTTTCCAATACAATTCTGTTGTTTAATAGTTATTTTCCCAGATGATTTGAAAGGCCAATGTTATGGGGGGGGGGGGGTTTCATGTTCGTTTTTTTATATATTGGTGGCCTAATGCTATAACTCTATACTGACTAAATTTGTTTTCCAGGAGCTATCTCTAATTAATTTACTATTTTAAATGTATTATTATTGAAAAATACCATTACCTTCTCCCTCCCTCCCTCTTTCTCTATATAAAGACTAACCTATATTTTAAAAATGAAAGAATATCTTTAAGTTATTCTTACCATTAGAGCAGCTATGATGTTTTCAAAGAGGAAAAAGCTTATGTCAATGAAGAAAAACAAAAAGGAAGTACAAGCATTGGGCATCAAAGAACATGATGGACAGAGATTGAACCTTGCAGCTGTATGAATAGGATAAACAATAGCAAGCTTTAGTGATAGCAGGACTAAACAGGATTCACTAAGGAAAAATAAAATCTGAACATTGTATGTCAGCAATACACAAAGCCTCAGAACAGATTATCCAAGATGTAACAAAGATGAAATTAGCATTAATGTCTCCAGAGTTTACAAACAACATCATAAAACCAAGATAAGGCATTTTGGCATGCATATAAACAAGCAATGCTAAGACACTCCTTTCTTAATTTGGAAATTGAGATTTAGTTTAAAAGCTATATGAATTAAGTAAAGACAATTCTTTATTCTAATATACCACATAGAAAATCATGATGAACATATAGCATGTAAAATGAGAAAGGAATTAGTTTGTGAAAAAGTAAGACCTAAATCTAAAACTGTCTCTAGAATTAAAAAAAAAAACAGTTTTTATCAGTAAGATAGCTATAATTATATATTTATATAAGTATCTTTAATTTGATGTATGTTTGAGATAGTTTTTAAAATTGTGTGCCAATATTAGAAATAAAGCCTTTTTGGTTTTCAAATTTCAACTTTAAAGATCACATTCAGTTTTGTAGAACAATAAGGTATAGCATTATTAACAGTATAATATCAGTACATTCATTCTTGTGATCACTAATGTTAAGTTTATAAATGTAGTACTAAAAGTTAATATCCTGAAATCAGTTTTGTTTCATTTTTCCATTTTGACAAATTTAAAATTATAAATCTACTGTATCATAGTCAAAAGAAGATAAGCAAAATCTAGTACAAATGTTGGAAAATATTTATATCCTCCAAATATGGTAGAAACATTTTTATTAGAAAAATATATACATATGCTTATTTACATGATTCTTATAGATGATAAAAAAGGACTCAAAACACAATTCCATTGTCCCATTAATAGATTTAGCTTAAAACTACTGCACCCCCATGAGTATTAAAAACTTGATTAACTTAAATAATAAATATTATTTTGACAGTATATTTTTTTAAAAGATTTTATTTATTTATTCATGAAAGACAGAGAAGCAGAGACATAGGGAGAGGGAGAAGCAGGCTCCATGCAGGAGCCCGATGTGGAACTTGATCCCAGGACTCCAGGATCACGTCCTGAGCCGAAGGCAGACGTTCAACCATCATTGAACGAAGCTGAGCCACCCAGGCGTCCCGACAGTATATTCTTAAAAAGTGATTTATTGAAGCACAACTATAATGGGTTGAATACTGTCTCCCTAAAATCTATATAGACCCAGAACATCAGAATGTGACCTTATTTGGAAATAGGGTCTTTGCTAATTAAATTAAGGATCAAGATGAGTTTGTACTGAATTAAGGTGGGCTTTAAGTTCAATGACTTTTCTTACAAGAGACAGAGAAGGACACAGAAACAGAGAAGAGGACAATGTGAAGATAGAGCCAAAGATTGGAGTAATGGACCTACAAACCAAGAAAGGTCAAATATTGCTGATAGCTGCCCAAAGCCAGGAGACAGGTATGAAATAGATTCTCCTATAGAACTTCCAAAAGGAACTAATCCTGGCAACACCATGATTTTGGAATTGTAGCTTTCTAAACTGTGAAAGAATAAATTTCTGTTGTTTTAAGCTTCCCAATTTCTGGTTGTTACAGCAGACTAGGAAATTAATACATAGCTAATAAAGAAGAGTGCAGAGGCCCTAACTTCTGCAATTTGATGAATTTTTAAATAATCAGCACCAGAATAAAAAATTAGAATCTTACCAGAATTTTCAGGGATACCACCTTGTAATGTTAACTACTACTATCTTGGTTTCTATTAATTTTGTCTAATAAATTAGTATCATCTTTTTTGAAATCCGACATTATATGTGTGGGATTGATTGATTTTTGCATGTCTGGCTTCTTTTATTCAGCATTACATTTGCAAATTTTATCCATGTTGTATTTAGAAACACTTCTTTTTTTCTTATTGTTTAATATTTCATCATATGATAATATCAGTATCTATCATTCTATAGTTGATGAGTACTTGGATTGTTTCCAATTTTTTGGCCAAGGATAATGTTGCTAAATATATCCTTTATTGGCACACCTATGTGCACATTTTTGTTTGGTGTACTTATGTACACATATGTATAAAATCTTTATAGGGTAATGTATGTACATTTGTAAACTAAGTTTCCCAAAGTGATTGAAGTAAATTATGCTCTCACTGATACAAAACAATAGTAATATGTGAGTTTCGGTTGTTTATATCTTCACCGATACTCGATATTTTTTTCATTTTTTATAATCAGTCATTCTAGAGGAACAGTGACATCTAATTTTGATTTTAATTTGTTCATGATTCTAATGAAGTTGAGCACTTTATTGTAAGTTTATTAATAATAAGTATTACTGCTTTTATGAAGTGCTTATTCAAGTAATTTGTGCTTTTTTTCTTTTGGCCTTTCATTTATCTTACTGATTTAAAAAAAAATTCTTCATATGTTTTATATGGGAATAATTTTTCAGATAAATATATTTCAAAAATCTTTTCCCACTGTGGCTCGAGTTTTGCTCTCAATATGGTGCCTTTTAATAAACAGAATTCTAATTTTAATGAAGTTAAATTATCAATATTTTCCTTATGCTTTGTTCCTGATGTCTCCCTGATTAAATGAATCTTTGCCTACTCTTATGTCATGTATACATTTACATCTAGAATTTTACTATTTACCTTTGACTTGTAGATATACAATCCATCAGTAATCAATTTTTGTGTATAATGGCAGATAAAAATTCATTTTTAAAAATAGGGTTATTTAGTTGATCCAACATCATTTTGAAAAGTTCCTCACTTCTTTTCTACACGAAAGAATAAGCATTTTCATAATCAAAGGGCTATATAAATGTGTTTCTAAAATTGTATTTCCATGTACCAGTATCACATGGTCTTAAATACTCGCTTGATAATAAGGTTTTATATTTTAAGCCTCCATTTTGTTGTTCTTCCTTCAAATTGTCTTGGCTACACTTTCCCTTTGATTTTCTACATAAAATTGAGAACTGGCCTGTTAGTTCCCAAAAAATAACAGAAAGACAAAGAAAAGAAAGGAAAGGAAAGGAAAGGAAAGGAAAGGAAAGGAAAGGAAAGGAAAGGAAAAAAGGGAAAGGAAAAAAGGGAAAGGGAAAAAGGGAAAGGGAAAAAGGGAAAGGGAAAAAGGGAAAGGGAAAGGGAAAGGGAAAAAGGGAAGGGAAAGGGAAAGGGAGGGAAAGGGAAAAGAAAGTGGAAGGGAAGGGGATAGGTAGGGAAAGGAAAGAAGGGGAAAAGGGAAGCACAAGGGAAGGGAAGGGGTGGGGGAAGATTAAAGGAAGGGAAGGGAAGGGAAAGAGTGAAAAGGGAAAAACAAACCTGTCATATTTTAACAGGAGTTGCACTGGGTCAGAAGTTAAATATGGAGAATATTAGTATCTTTTGAAAATGGAATCTTCCAGTCCATAAATGTAATAATAAGTCCCTCCATTTATTTAGATCTTCTTTAATGTTTTTTAGTAATATTACATATATTTTCTGATACATAGAATTCATGTATGTTATTCATTAGATTATGTCATAAGTGATAATCTTGCTGCAATTAAGAATTGTATCTTTTCATTTTTTAAAAAAAAAATTCTTTGTGGTCCTTAGTATATAGAAAGCTAATTAAATATTTATATAGACATTGAATCAATCAATTTTGTAAAATTTTCTTTTAAAATCTGATAATTAGCCTTTAGATTAAATTGAATTTCCTAGGATTTTCTCATGTCATCTGAAAATAGAGGCAGTTATATTTTATCTTCACTCTTGCTTTTCTTGCTGTTTTGCCCAAAATATAGTATAAATAGAAGCAGTAATTGTAGGCACCCTTGTCTCATTGCCAGTTTCAAAGGAAAGTTTGTAATATTTCTTCATAAAGTATCAAATTGGCTGTAAAAGTACTTAGAATACTCTATCAAAATAAAAAAAATTTCTACATACTACTTAGTAGATAAGTATTTCTATTATAAAATTTTTACATTTTATAAAATACATTTTCTGCATTTATGAGATGATTTTTGATTTTTCTATTTATTCTAATAATGTAGTTAATTACTATTTAAATACTTTCAAATATTATACCATTCTTGCATTATTAGAATAAAGGTAGTTCAGGCATTATATATTGTACTCTCTAAATATCTCTGGATTCCACTTGTTAGTTTCCTATTTAGATTTTTGTCTCATTTATGATTTTGAAAGAACTTTTTTTTTCTTTATTTAAAGGTTTTATTTATTCGTGAGAGACACAGAGAGAGAGAGAGGTAGAGACCTAGTCAGAGGAAGAAACAGGCTCCTACAGGGAGCCCAATGCGGAACTTGATCCCAGGACCTTGGGATCAGGACCTGAGCCAAAGGCAAACGCTCAACCACCAAGCCACTCAGATGCCCCTATGATAGAACTTTTCATATAATTTTCTTCTAATTGAAAGATGAATGGATAAAGAAGATGTGGTCTATGTATACAATGGAATATTACTCAGCCATTAGAAATGACAAATACCCACCATTTGCTTCAGCGTGGATGGAACTGGAGTGTATTATGCTGAGTGGAGTGAGTCAATCGGAGAAGGACAAACATTGTATGTTCTCATTCATTTGGGGAATATAAATAATAGTGAAAGGGAATAGAAGGGAAGGGAGAAGAAATGTGTGGGAAATAACAAAATTAATATACTTATATTATAATGTTTATCTCATTTGGAGGTAAGAAAAATTATTAGCAACAAATTACAGTTTCCTACATTCCATTAAATTCTTAATCTCATAAAAATTGTGAGTTATATTTATCCATTAATCTATTTTTCATTAATCCAATCATTCATTCATATTTGTGGTGCCAGGATATATTGTAACTGTGAGATTTTCAATAGACTTATCAATTACATAAAGTAGGTAAACATAATCTGATTTATCTGAGATACCAACAAAATAAGTTGTGATCTATTTTAAAATCCAACCATACATGAAAGGAATAATTCAAAATTAATAAGAGATTTCAAAGAAATATGTCATATCTAAGCCATCAGAAGAGTATAAAGTGGTACAAATTAACAATTGCTGTAATAAAATTTAAAATAAACAAAGGTAAATAAAAGTGCTGTCTTTTGTCTTAAAAAGCAATATTTTATGAATATTATTTATTGCTGATTTGGCTGTTTTCCAGTTTACTCTTTTATCCATTTTAACTGGTTAGAGAAATTAAATATACAATCATATATTAGAGGATAGCATTTGGTATAATAAATAATGGTCCATATGAGACTTCACTACAAAGATCTAGAGAAAAATCAGATGGGAAAGTGAAGTTCTCTGAGTTTTATGCTGTACACTCTCATCTTTCATATTTCAAGATATTTTCCATTTGTACAAGTGTGGCTCTAAAAAACAAAATTGTGGCTTATGTTTTTTTCCGCCCACTCTTTTCAAACCTGTCACAATCCTGGGCTCTGCTTTTAAACTTAATGGGTAGCTTGATGCCTATTTTTTAAAAGATCCACCCCATTTCTGGTTCCTGCCATCCCATCTGGTTGTTCTGCTGCTCCTAACTTTGCTAACAGTCAAAATATCTGCTACAGTCCCTCAGGTTATTTGCTGAGATTTTTGTGTAATTGCTTTTGATTGTGGTCTGATGCCTTCAGCTACCTGCAGAAGCATTTACATCCTTCAAGACCCTTGCCCTTTATCACCCTCAAGCCTTGTCTTCAGGTATTATGCTATTGTGATTTTCACTCACCTTCCTTCTTTTCATCTAAATCTGATTTGTTTCCCATGACCCAGATTAGGTCCAATCTACCTAATTGTAGCTTTCATTTGATTGCTTTAGCTGACCCTGACTCTTACTTTCTTTTTCTTCTATTTTATATGTAATTCAGTTTCATAAGTTATCTCACAAATATTCTGTAATTACTTCATATGTTTCCTTCTATTATTATAGATACATTATTGGCCTCTTGAAGGTAAGGATCATGCTCTATATTATTATTATTACTCATATTCACACATTATGTGTGCACAAAGAAATGAAAAAAATGATTTACTGGTTGCTTATATATCAAGCACTACAACACTTTGAACAGTTTTGCAGCAATTTTTAACACAAAGTGCTGTATAAATGTCATTATACTAAGATTTTAATACTCTAGACACATGCTAGAGTAATCCCCTTTTCTTTTCTTTTTTTTTGTTTTTGTATACCTACAGGCTAGGGATTATAACATCACATTTTAGACCAAAGTCCCAAATAATTCTAGTGTCTTAATACTTATCATTCTCAAAGTGCTCTGTGCAATGTGATATCTAAATAATATATCGTGGACAGCTCATAAAAGCAACTAATAACTCTTTTGAAGGTACTTCTCTTTACCCAGGTGCAATTTTGTTGGTTAGAATGAGCTCCATTTCTAATGCTATAAAATGTAGGAGATAATGCTCCAGCTACTCTCACACTTCTTTACTCTCAATGTCTTACATTTGACCAACAGTTTAGTGATGACCAGGTTTTTCCCTTCAGGATCTCCTGATCTATCATATAGCCTTTTCTCCTACATGCTCACCCCAAATCCCCCTCAAAATACCACTGAAACCTTTATATGTAAAGTTTTTAAATTGTGTGCCCCTTCCCAACAACAAATTGATTATATCCACCCTCAATATGTTCCTTTTTCTTTTACTCTAAGACTGTTTTATGCCATCCTTACTTAACATTATGTGGCCAATTAAACTGTCCAAGATTTTGTATTATCAATTGACTTTCTCCTTTCAAAATCTGACAGAGGGACGCCTGGGTTGCTCAGTGGTTGAGCTTCTGCCTGTGGCTCAGGAAGTGATCCCGAGATCGGGGATCAAGTTCTGAATCGGGGCTCCCTGCAAGGAGCCTGTTTCTCCCTCTACCTGTGTCTCTACCTCTCTCTGTGTGTCTCTCATTAATAAATAAATAAAACCTTTAAAATAATCTACTGACAGAACTGAAGTGCCTCTTAGTTTTATATATATGTTATATAATCATATATTATATATATTATATATATAATGTGGTCTCTCCAAATAAGCTCAATACAGTATTCTTTTATTCTCTTCTTAAAACTCTCAAAAGTAGAGTATCTTCTCACTCCAAACACTATTTCCCATTTACTCCCCAATGCACTAAAATTGGGCTTATTAAAAGCATGGTGTTTACATGGATGACATGGAGTTGAATCCTAATGTCAACACTTTTCACTAAGGAAACAAATTCATCTGTCCTCCTTTGTTTAATGTTTAGAATTGAGATGGAAATAATAACTCCATAGTGTCCTCTTGAGGATTAAGTCAGTAAATGCATGAAAAGCAATTAATACAGTACTCAAATCACAGTAAATAATTTCTCCCTATTATTGGTAATCCATATGCAATTTTCATGATAAACTGTCCAATAATATCCAGTTTTTTGTTTGCAAATTCAGTGGAAATTTTTCTTTTCCTATCTTCCTGTCTACTGTAATATCAAATATCATTCAAGAAATATTATTGAGCAACTAGCTTGTTTCAGGAACAGAGCTAAATTCATAATAGGTATTGATTAATAAAGAACCCCCCTTTCTCCATTGCTCTTTAGTCTAAAGGGAAAAACAATGAACAAATAAACAAGAATGAACAAATAAGTAAATATATGAATATGAAGATCATTGTGATAAAAAGGACTTACTTAAATAAAAGAATCAGTTATTATGAAAAAGGATAACAGGTGGGGACTTACTGAAACTGAGTGGTTCAGGAAAGTCTTTCTGAGAAGATTACACCATATTTCTGAAAGAAGTCAGTTCTCTTTGTGAATGGTCTACAGTCATCAGTTGCAGAACCATCTATTCAGACACCCAAACTGCATATCTAAGAGTCAGCCCTGCCCTGACCCATTTTTCTCTTCTGTTAGTCAAATTGTTTTCTTTTCTGCATGTCTTGTATATATTTTTTCTAGTTGCCATCACATAAGTATTTTCTAGTTTAGATCCATCTTAATTTATATCTGGTCTTCCAAATGTAGGGTTTTCCAAGTGGACTCTTTCCAGTTTGTCTTGAAGCAAGTCCAAGGCCCCTATAACCTGGTCTGACCCATATTGCTACCCTTAAAAATTGTCGTCTTTATCTGCATCCAGTAAATATGAATGTTCTGTTGTTTTTTACACAGCATCATTCTGTTTCTTGATCATATGCCTTTTCTAGTTAGTATTTTAGTCCCTTTTCCTAATTAAATCTTAATTATACTTTAAGAAATCTCATCAATCCCTCCCATTGGAAATCTTTACTAATTCTTTCTAGAATTGCCTCAAAACAAAACAAAACAGCAAAAACAAAGATTTACTTGTTCAACAATAAAGGAAGCACATAGCAACCACACAAGTCTACTGTTTTAGTATAAAGAGTCAGTAAGCTAGTCTATTTGAAGAATAAGTGGCTTGAAATAGATTGAAGTAAAAAAACTATTGACCTTTGAAGAAACAGATAAAGAGGCTGGAGAAAATATATTTTAAATTCTGCACATTATTTCCAGGATTTTTTGAGAATATAAAGTGAAGATAGAAGATATTGTTATCTTAATTAAGAGGAGTAAATATCAGAAAATAAGAATAAACATTTGGAATTTAAAATACGAAAAATGTTCCATAATGAGAAAGCAGAACAAAAGATGAAAGAGAAATAATGATCAATGAAATACTAGACAACAGATTTTTTTAAAAAAAGATTGTATTTACTTATTTGAGAGAGAGAGAGAGAGAGAGAGAGAGAACATGAGCTGGCAAGAGGGGCAGAGGGAGAGGGACAAGCAGACTACCCACTGAGTGCAGTGCTCTGATGGGAGGCTCTATAGGGGGGGCTCAATGAGGGGGGACTCGATAGGAGGGCTCAATGGGGGGTCTTGACACTGGACTTGAGGGGGGATTTAAGGCAGGGCTCAGTCTCAGGACCATGAGATCGTGACCTGAGCTGAAGTCAGACACTTAACCGATTGAGCCACCCAGATGCCCCCAACAGTTTTAGGAGTAGAGACAGCATGAAAGCTTTAGTCTCATAAATTTTTGAAATCTAGGTCTAAATATAGTATCTTAAGTTTTTATAAATCAGAGAAAAGCCCACTATAAAGTACTTCAGATTAACCATAGGAATTATTGATGCAAGAACACAACAGAGAAATGTGTTGATGGCTATGAAAGAAAATTTGGAGTGTAGAAAGATGAATATAAACCAATTTGTCAGAGTGAATAAAGCCACATTCAAATATTGATGAACTCAAAAAAGTTTCAGGTACACCCATCCTTAATTCTGGATATTCTTCACCAAAATGAAACAAAAATCAATAAGTAGAAAGTCACAAAATCTTGAAAAACAAATAATAGTAGTTTTAAAAAGTCCCCAAATGAAAGCCTAGGGAACATCCAGCTACTGATATAACCCAAATGCCTAAAATAATATCTGTTATTTAATAAGTACTGAAAACTCTTGTTAAAGTAATGAGTAAGGAATGATTTATCAGGAGAATGAAGGACTCCATGAAACAGAATCTAGATATAAAGGACACTTGGGGGTAGAGAAAGGTTGACTGACTTGAGAGTTGATACAGTTAATAGATACCCCACACACACATACACACACAACTAAACTAAAAACTTAAGTCAAATGAAAACAAACACAAATAAAACTAATTCAAACATTTCTTTTAAATGAAAGTATGACATGTCTTGCAAATAAGGAGTTTAAAAAATAGCATACACTTAATCTTAAATTCTAGGAATACTGACTTAGTGTAGTTCAAATTTAAGACAATGTATAGGTTAGAAGGAGATGTAAACCTAGTGAAAAATACTTGGCCTCAAATTGAACAATATTGGGGTAGTCATAATTTTTAGTTTTCAGATATAAAAATCAACCTAAGGACAAAGCCAGAAAGTCCTAATTGTTGCTGCAAACAGAAGGGAGGGCTTGAAATTATCAGGATGGTAGAGGAAAGAATAGGATTTCTAACATACTCTCTTACAAAGTGAGGACTCCAAACATATTCTCAAAAATATGTGAAACAAGACAGAGTTTCATTATATTAATTAAACTTACTATTTTAATAAGTGGAAAAATCAAAATATAAGTATTAAAGCTAAGAAGACTAAAAATTAGATTAGTCAGGGATAAACATATCCCATCCAAATTTGATATATCAGTAAAAAATATATCAGATATCAGAAAAATATATATATCATCTTTTTCCATGAGATCCTATGTGCAATTTTACTTTTCATCATATACATATGATATTTTGGTGAAAATTTATTTTAAACATGTATATGCAAATTGTGTATGTAAGGTTTCTTAGAAATTAATCTATATATCTCTCAAAAACTCTTTTCTATCAGAACAGTATATATAACCAGACCAATTGATCAAGATAAGCCTCTAGCCAGACATAAAGAAGAAAAGAGAAAGAACGCAAATAAATAAAATCACAAATGAGAAAGGAGAAATAACAACCAACATCACAGAAATACAATTATAAGAGAATCTTATGAAAAATTTTAGGCCAACAAATTGGACAACCTGGAAGAAATGGATAAATTTGTAGGAACATGTAAATTACCAAAGCTGAAACAAGAATAGGAAACTTGAAAGACTAATAACCAGAGAAGAAATTGAATCAGTAATCAGAAAACACCCAACAAACAATATCCAGATGGCTTTACAGGCAGATTCTACCAACTGCTATAAAAGAGTTAATACCTATTCTTCTCAAACTATTCCAAAAAAATAGAAAAAGGAAACTTCCAAGTACATTTTATGAAACCCTGATCCAACTGAATAAAGACACCAATAGAAAACAGAGCTATAGGCCAATATCCATGATGAAAATGTATGCAAAAATTCTCAACAAAATGCTAGCAAACCAAATCCCGTAATATATTTTAAAAAATCATTTGCCATGATAAGGTGGGATTGCAAGAGTAGTTCAATATTCACAAATCAATCAACATGTAGACCACATTAATAAAATAAATGATAAGAACCATATGATTATGACCATGTCAATTGATGCAGAAAAATCAGTTACAATATCCATTCATGATAAAAACTCTTAACAAGGTAGGTTTAGAAGGAATATACCTCAACATGATATGAAAATCCCATAGCTAATATCAGCCTTAATGGGAAACCTGAGAGCTTTTCCTCTACAGTCAGGAATAAGACAGTGTTGTCTACTCTTACCACTGCCATTTAACATAGTACTGGAAATCCTAGCCACAGCAATCAGACAACATAAAGAAATAAAAGGCTTCCAAATCAGCAAGGAGGAAGTAAAACTTCCACTATTTGCAGATGATATAATACTCTATATAGGAAACCTAAATGATTCCACCAAAAAAACTGCTAGAACTGATACACAAATTCAGTAAAGTTACAAGATGCAATATCAATGTACAGAAATATGTTGCATTTCTATATACCAATAAAGAAACAGAAGAAAGAGAAATTAAGGAATCGATCCCATGTATAATTATACCAAAAACCCAGGAATAAACCTAACCAAAGAGGTGAAAGACCTGTACTCTGAAAAGTATAAAATACTGATGAAAGAAATTGAAGATGACAGAGAGAAGTGGAAAGACACTCCATGCTCATGGAGTAGAACAGCAAATATTATTACAGTATGTATTCTACTCAAAGCCATCTGCACATTTAGTGCAATCCCTATCAAAATACCACCACAATTTTTCAAAAAGCTAGAACAATCCAAAAATTTCTACAAAACCTCAAAAGACCCCAAATAGCCAAAGCAACCTTAAAAAAGAAAAGCAAAGCTGGGAGTATTACAGTTCTGGACTTCAAGTTATATTACAAAGCTGTAACGATCAAAACAATATGGTACTGGCACAAAAATAGATACAGAGATCAATAGAACAAAATAGAAAACCCAGAAATAAACCCACAACTATATGATCTATTAATCTTCGACCAAGTGGGAAAGAACATCCAATAGGAAAAATAGTCTCTTCAACAACTGGTGTTGGGAAAAGATGAACAGTGACATCCAAACGAATGCAACTGGAGAGACATTGGTGGGGTGGCTCAACTGGTTGGGCGTTGGACTTTTGATTTTGGCTCATGTCATGATCTCAGGATCCAGGGATCAAGCCTTGTGTTGGGCTTCTCTTTCAGCAGGGAGTCTGCTGGAGAGTCTTTCCCTCCCTCTCTCTCTGCCCCCTACCCTCCTACACCTAAAATAAATAAGTAAATCTTAAAAAAAATGAAACTGGACACTTTCTTACACCATATAATAAATAAACTCAAAATGGATTAAAGTCTTAAATGTGAAACCTGAAACCATAAAAATCCTAGAAGAGA
Source organism: Vulpes lagopus (assembly GCF_018345385.1). Classification (NCBI taxonomy): domain Eukaryota; kingdom Metazoa; phylum Chordata; class Mammalia; order Carnivora; family Canidae; genus Vulpes; species Vulpes lagopus. The sequence continues at coordinate 192,316 of NW_024570642.1, read as the reverse complement.
ATACAGACAGTAATCTCTTTGACATAGACCATAGCAACTTATTTCTAGCTATGTCTCCTGAGGCAAGAGAAACAAAATAAAAAATAAACTATTGGGACTTCATTAAAATAAAAAGCATTTGCAGAGTGAAGGATACAATCAACAAAACTAAAAGCCTACAGAATGGGAAAATACTTGCAAATGACATATCTGATACAGGATTAGGATCCAAAATATATCAACTTATGAAAATTCACACCCCAAAAATGAATAATCAATTAAAAAATTGGCAGAAGGGATGCCTGAGTGGCTTGCTCAGTGTTTGAGCATCTGCCTTTGGCTCAGGACATGATCATGGGGTCCTGGGATCGAGTCTCACATCAGGCTCCCCATGGGGACTCTGCTTCTCCCTCTGCCCATGTCTCTGCCTCTCATGAATAAAGAAATAAAATATTATTAAAAAATGAGAAGACGTGAATAGACATTTCTCCAAAGAAATCCAAATGGCTAACAGACACGTGAAAAGATGCTCAACATCACTGACCTTGAGGAACATACAAATCAAAACCACAGTGAGCAATCATATGGCAAAAATCAACAACACAAGAAACAATAGGTGTGGTGAGGATATGAAGAAAAAGGAACCCTTGTGCGCTCTTGGTGGGAATGCAAACTGGTACAGCTACTGTTGAAAACAGTAGGGAGTTTCCTTAAAAAGTTAAAAATAGGATGACTGTATGACTCAGCAGTTGTGCTGCTGGGTATTTACCCAAAGGATATAAAAATACTGATTCAAAGAGGCACATGGACCCTGATAATTATAGCAGCATTATCAACAATAGCTAAATTATGAAAGGAGCCCAAATGTCCATTGACTGATGAGTAAAGTGGTGATCTATGTATATACATATAAATATATATATAGAATATATATTCCATGTACATGATATAATATTTCCATATATTACATACATAGAGAAAGAAAAATACTATGGTTTCATTCATATGTGGAATTTAAGAAACAAAGCAGGTGAATGTAGGGAAAGGAACAAAAAAGGACGGAAATAAACTGTAAGAGGACTTAATGAATAGAGAATAACCTGAAGGTTAATGGAAAGAGGCGGGTGGGGAATGGGCTATATGGATGATGAGTTTTAAGGACAGCATTTGTTGTTTTGAGCACTGGGTGTTATATGTAAGAGATGAATCACTAAATTCTACTCCTGAAAGCAATATTACACTATATGTTAAGTAACTAGAAGTTTTTGGGAAAAGAATAAATATTCATTCTGCAATTTATTAAAAGCTTCAACATCCAGAATTACATTTGCAGTTGTATAGTTGACAGCAGGAATTTAAATATTAACTTGTTTAGCTGATTTGATAATACTTAAAGCCTTGATTTTTAATGCAACTGATATTTGCAAAGGTAAATGAAGGCAAAATAATGAATGTACATGGGATCTAAGTCTCTAGTTAGGGACATAGGTATTACACCATGTGTACTTAGATAACAATTTTTAAAATATACTCAGTAGTATGTCCTCAATCAGTTCAAGTAGGAAATTTCATAAACTCCTTATTAAATTCCAAGTAATTTGAAAGTATGGTTATATTACACGTGCACACACACACATATGTGTATATATGTAAGAAATAAATAATTTAACCAATCATAAATTTGCATTGCATCTATCAGTCACAGTACATATTTTCCTTCATAGCACAATAAATCTAAACAATTTTTTTGTCATATATCTAGATCTTGTATAATTTAAAACATAAAGTCCTACATTTTAAGATCTCTAAAGAAAGAAACTATCATTAGGTATAACTTTCCTTTCCTATTTAATTTCTCAATTGTTAACTTCATTATCTGAAGTAAACATTAAGATAAACTAAGATCTACAGTATCCCCCCTCCCACACACACACAAAATAGCTTCATAAATGGTCATCCAATTTTTGCATTAGCCCAATTAAGAAACTGAAAACCTGGGGTGCCTGGGTGGCTTAGTCAGTTAAGGGTCTGCCTTTGGCTCAAATAATGATCTCATGGGCCTTGAGATTGAGCCCTGAGCTGGGCTGACTGCTCAGTGGAAATCTACTTCTCCCTTCCCCCAGCCTCCTTTCATGCTTTCTCTTGCTTGATCTCTCTTGAATAAATATTAAAAAAAAAAAAAAAAGAAAAGAAAAGAAACAGTCAAAATTTGAATAAAATTGATTTGGTGACACATACATAGCTCATGTGCATGGTAGATTACTTAGCAATAATTTTGAGTGAATGAATGAATCAATGAGTTTTATGTGAATAAATTCTTTAGTAAATTCTTTGGCTAGAATACAAACTTTTGTGGGAAAAAAAAAAGTGTTCCTCAATTTCTTTTTAACCTCACTTAGGTAGGATTATATTAAGAAAGGGATATTTGGGGATCCCTGGGTGGCGCAGTGGTTTGGCGCTTGCCTTTGGCCCGGGGCGTGATCCTGAAGACCCAGGATCGAATCCCACATCAGGCTCCCGGTGCATGGAGCCTGCTTCTCCCTCTGCCTGTGTCTCTGCCTCTCTCTCTCTCTCTCTCTCTGTGACTATCATAAATAAATAAAAATTTAAAAAAAATTTAAAAAAAGAAAAGGGGGATCCCTGGGTGGCGCAGTGGTTTGGTGCCTGCCTTTGGCCCAGGCGCGATCCTGGAGGCCCGGGATCGAATCCCACATCAGGCTCCCGGTGCATGGAGCCTGCTTCTCCCTCTGCCTGTGTCTCTGTCTCTCTCTCTCTCTCTGTGACTATCATAAATAAATAAAAATTTAAAAATTTAAAAAAAAAGAAAGAAAAGGGATATTTGATAATCACATTTAAACAAAGGTAGACATTACTGTCTTTTTCTGCGTCCTTCTGATTCCATACAAAATTGTAGAAACATCCATTTGCTACTCAGCAATATCTTTATTTTTAAGCTCTTAGGCTTAAAAATATATAATCTGACTTAGCTTTTTTTTCCCCCTTAGTTCTATTTGCAAGTGAATAGAAATTTTATTGTTAATAGATACATTCTAAAGCCTCTTTTAGGTAATAGGCATTTTTGTGGTGAGTTTTAATACTGAGTTTTCTATTTAATTAGTGCTAAAATTAGTTTGTGCTCCAAGTGTCCTGTAGGCTGAGACATGATCTATGAGGAGAATGACATATAGAGAGGCATTCTTCTCCCCTAAATGAAAGAGTCTTATAGATAACCAAGAAAGCTTAGTACATTTTCAGTATACTGGGATTCTTCTGGGTTACCACTCATATTTCAAGCTTTCTTTCAGAAATATAGTCAAATAATTTAGAAAAATAAATTTATGATATTCCAATTCATTGTAAAATAGCTCCAAAGCTGAGTCAGGATAGGCAGTTCTGAGACTAATATTCCTAAAAGAAAAGCTAGGACAGGCAAAAAAAGTTAGAGTAGCACAGCAGTATGCCACACAAAATATACCTTGTGAGTAAAATATCCTGGTCAATCCTTACTGCAACTATTTGGATAGAATAATTTAGTCTGCCCTTCCAGCAACTATCCCATGTTTGTGTCTTCTTTATATGTGCCATCTGAACAGAAACTTCCAATGAACTCTTCTAAGATATTTGAAAGTTATCTTACAAAGTAATGCATTGTTAATGTTTGCCTGACCTATGTTTCAAGAACAGTTCACCAGCATAATAGATAAAAAGCAATGCTATTGTTGTTAACTGAGCAATCGAAATGTGTACATGTAGAATATAGTAGGCAATAACCTCTCCTGTCATAATTAGAGCAAAAGGAATTCATTTCCACTTAAAAAAAAGTAAAACTAAAGGCAGGGAATAATTTGTCCATCATGTAAGCAGCTGGCATACAAAAAAACTGTAAAAGCTCCAGCTGGCACCTCACACTATCACCAACTAGCCAACTTTTCACATGGGAAAAGTGCTATATGGTTTTATGTGAGAAAGCAACAAAACAGATATTTGTGAATAAATATTGGTTTGACAGGAAGTCAGAAAAACCACATTTTTTTTTACCCAAAGACATGTACTAAAGTACAAGGTGCCAAACAGAATGTCTATTTAAAGAGAAAAAAAATGGAGAGAAAATCTGCATCAGAGTGAAATTGAAGCAGACGGTGTAAATTGGTCCTTTGTTAGTCTTAAAACTTTCAAATAAAAATATCCTAAATTGTAGTTAAAATAAAATAAGTCTTTTTTATCAGTAATAAAACTTCCAACATAACACGTACAACTTCTGGATTTTTTTTTTTTTTTTGCTTCCATTTCCAATCCCCTCAAAAATGTATTTCTGACTCAACATACTCAACCCAAACAGTAAACTATTTTAAATATAGAAGACTGAAAAATCTGATAAATATTTATTGGTTCTAGGATAAGCTTAATAAATGCGGAGTTTATAAGTGCCATCCTAGTGGGAGATGAAGGGTTTTTTTTTTTAATGATGCCTCCTTTAAAAACTGTTTTAGAAGTAAGATACTGATTCTCCAGAAAGCTCTGTAAAACTACGAACATTAATTCTTTGTTATAATTTAATACCCTAGCACGTTTTCGTGTATCACACTGGCTGGCCATGTACTCAAAATACATGTATTTATGTACCAAAGGAATGAGACACCATAAAGGTAATTCAGGATGTGTTCATAACAATTAAGAAACATTGCAAAAATTTCAAGTGGTTATGGCAAGAGCAGATAAATCAATTCAGTGATGGAATTCATGCAGTTAGGAGGAAATATTTGATACTATGAATGCAAAATATTTGGATGTGTCTATCAGGCTTCTGAGTGCTCTTTCATCATACTATCTTTTGCATGGTGACTTTTGTTAACATACTTGTGTCATGGTTACAAGTTAGCAATTAGAATTTGAGAAAGCTTGAGATATCAAGGCATATAGCAAGAGGAAGGAATGGTAAAAAAAAAAAAATAGAGGAAGGAATGGTGCTCAGGCACCTCTTTTACTTTTTATTGGAAAAGAAAACAAGTCCTAACTCTCTCAAAAAATATACCTTTACACTTAATTTTCCAGAACTATATCATGTAGCTTTTCTACATGCAAAAGACTGATAGAATTACTATCTATAATCTCTACAGTAGAGCAAGAGAAGGGGAAAAAGGAAATCCGGAAAGGGTGATGATAAACTGCCATCCTAGAGCATCTACTAGAAAACACAAACATTTATGATTCTAAATGAAAACATCCAAGTTTAATTTTTCTTTAACCAGGGATTGTCCTCTTAACTGAGCATGGAAGTTACATATTGTATAATCCATGAATGTCTTAGATAATATCTGGTTTAAACCTTTTATAAATAAACTGTTCTCTCTTAGGTAACAAACTTAGCAATGTAGAATTCAGATCATCTAAAACCTATGAGTTCTGTTTTTGTAACACATGGTATCATATCTCAAAGAAATATAAGAAAGATATTTCAGTGTCCGTAAGAATGCACATCCCAGTCCTATGAATATGGAAAGTATAGGTAGCGTTCATTCAATGACTAAGTGCAGTCCTTAATAATATTAAGGCATGCCCATTCTGGAAGATCTAATGCTCTGATGGCTGGCTTTGGGTAACAGGCTCCGGGTGGCCCTGTTGAACCTTTCTCAACTTGTACAACAATCTAGGATACCTTCAATCATCCTTTCTACCTATCTCCTTTACTTAGAGTTAGACTTAAAGCCATGGGCTGCTGGTTCTCCCTGTCTTTTAAGGCTAACTCCTCATTTCTTTTTACATAGTTGTTTGCCTTGATAAAATGATATACATTTAATGTCATCCAGGACATATAGTAATTTGTGGTTTTATATGTCATATTGTTTACTTTTGAAAGTGGTATTTTAATAAAGAGTGTGTAATAACAGACTTCATGTCCTGTATACTAAAACATTAATCTCTTTAAAATGTAATTCCATCCTTTTTTATGTAACAGAATAATCATTTTTCCAAGATTAAACTTCAAGTTTTGGGGCAGCTCGGGTGGCTCAGTGGTTTAGCACCACTATCGGCCCAGGGTGTAATCCTGGAGACCCAGGATCAAGTCCCACCTCAGGCTCCCTACATGGAGCCTGCTTCTCCCTCTGCCTGTGTCTCTGCCTTTCTCTCTCTCTCTCTTTCTCTCTCTCTCTCTCTCTCATGAATGAATAAATAAAATCTTTAAAAAAAAACTTCAAGTTTTCAATAATATTTCATTGTAATAACCATTCCCAATTGAGGTTTTAATAAACAAAGTTAAATATTTAATGTTACTTTTTTAAAATTTCCTTTCCTATATGAGTAATTACCTCTTTAAAGCCTATGCGGGCAGCTTCATTTTAACATAACGACAGAAGATTTACAGAAGATGAAAATGACCTTGAAATAGTAAAGATGTATCACTTTCTTCATGGTGTGGTAAGCAAAAGAATGCCTCATCTTATCTAGTGCATCTTAAATTTTCACGAAGCTGGTTGACATAACTTTAAAGTATTGTCATTCTTTTACCCAAAAAGCATTTAAATGATTTGCTTTGGATTACTAATAGCAAACCCACCACTTTTAGTTTTACAAATTTATTTGAAAATATTTCATTTCATTGCAGCCCTTCATAACTGGATGATTTGGGGTTGAACTATCTGTTACACTTTAGGTAGCTCTCATGTAGATAAAAATAGAGACTAGGGGTTCCCCAGGTGGCTCAGTAGGTTGAGTGTCTGCCTTGGGCTCAGGTAATGATCCAGGGTCCTTGGGCTCTCAGCAGGGTGTCTGCATCTCCCTCTCCCTCTGTCCCTCCCCCCAGCTCATGCTCTGTCTTTCTCAATTAATTAATTAATTAATTAAATTTAAAAAGTAGATACTAGGAGTAAACGGGTATTGAGGATCATTTTCCTATAAATGTCTAAGATTTGTCTAGATCATAGCAGCCTCAACCTACAGGGGTTAACTCTTGCTTTTTAATTTTTACTTATTTTTTCTAATGAACAGAGATAATTAACAGTAAAATGTGGCTTTCTACTCTTGTATTTCACAACATGTTGAATTAAATTAAAATTCCAATTCATCTATCCATGAATATATTCATCATATATTTAACAAATGAATAAATTATAAGTAAAGGTTTTAGCAGGCTTTTTTTTTATTGATCTCTGTCACTTAGAAACTAGAATTAGTGAGTGACAAACACAATTGAATAAATAAAATGAAATGTTATAATTATTATCTAGCACATTGAATGATTTAGACATCTAATAGAACAATTATCTCTGCCTCAGTAACTTATGAGGCTACATGGGAAATAATATTTGACCTGGGTTTTGAGAAATGGGTTTATCAGGAAGAACAGAGGAAGAGAGACAAAGTCCAGGCAGCGAGGTAATATGTGTGCTAACATACCTGAATACAAAAATGAATTGGAGGCTCAAAATGACTAGATTAGAGAGGAGATTGTGGAAACAGTAGGAAGTATAATCAGAATGGTAAGATGAATCAGATCTAAGAGGTGTTTCATGACATGGTAAGGAATTTAAAAGTATTTTATAGATATTGGGAGCTGCTGAGATATCATTATTGCACAGAAATAGTATAATTAAATAAAATGTCTTTAAGCATAATCTTGGCAACAATTAAAGAGGGAAAGACTTGAAACAGATGTATCCTTAACTGAAATAATCTAGGCAAGAAAATATAAGGATTTTTATTAGGAGAAGGATTCAAAGGGAAGTCTGAGATTTAAAAATGGAAAATGTGTTGGGGCCCCTGGGTGGCTCAGTGGTTGAGTGTCTGCTTTTGGCTGAGGTCGCGATCCCGGGGTCCTAAGATTGAGTCCTCTATCAGGCTCCCTCATGGGGAGCCTGTTTCTCCCTCTGCCTATGTCTCTGCCTCTCTCTGTGTCTCTCATGAATTAATAAATAAAATCTTAAAAAATAATAAAAATTTAGAAATAAAAATGGAAAATGTGTTAACTAAGAGGCTAAAGTAGACAGTTCTCAATTGGCAGCAAAAGTTCTGGTAGAATTTTGAATATATGGACTTAAAGGAGCCTGAGAGTCATGAGGATGGACATACACCTGAGTAGTTAGCAATACTGGCCTTCAACTCAGGTCATGATCCTAGGGTCATGGGGTTGAGCCCTGACTGGGACTCCCTGCTCATTAAGGAGTCTGCTTCTCCCTAGGCTTTCCCCCATCCCATCACTGCTCTTGCTTGCTCTCTTGCAAATAAATAAAATCCTAAAAAAAAAAATTACTTGTCTAGAGACATCCAGAGAAATACAAACTTGACAGATAGATTTGAGGGGTCATAGGTGTATAAACATTATTGGAACATCTGCAATTAGACTTTTTTCAACATAGTTAGGTGAGATTTGCTTTAAAGAACACTGATGTTTCTAAGATTATTCTCACTGAGGCACAATAGTAAGGGGATTGTGAAATAAATGGATTATCAAAAAGGCTTGGGTTCAACTACTAGTTTGGTAGTTCCTTGTGTATTGTTGGATTTTTTTTTTTTACATCCCAGTTTTCCAGATTGTAAATGTGAATAATAATAGTAATATAATAAATTTACTCTGACTGAATGAGATTATTTAGGCACAGAATACCTTTTTCTATAATTCTGAAATCCACAAAATTCTGCAAACTAAAATTGTTTGTTTTGTTTTGTTGTTTCTGATGTTTGTTGCAAAATCAGTGATAGCAAAATTTTACTTGACCTGTAGAAAGACTATTTGTAGTACTTATTTATCATATATACTGTGAACATTCATGTTTGATTTGGAGCTACTGACAGTTATAAAGTATACTCAAGGTACTGGCTTTTTAAAATTTGAAATAGTCCTACATGCAAAACACAACTGACCCAAAGAGTTTCAGATGATTGACTGTGACCCTGAATATGTAAATTGCTTGTCCAAAACAGAATGAGGTTTTCATAAGCTTAGCCACTGGTATAAGTATCATTATCTGACTCTACAACTCTCTGTTCATACCTGTTATTCAGTCTTACCTGACTTCACATGTTGCTTCTGATCCATTTAATATTTTTCTACATGAACAATTAGCTTTAGTTTTTGCACTTTGCTATTTTATCATTTTGGGGGATTGATATTCTCCTTCCTCTTTCCTGCAGATAAACATCATTACAACTCTTTCTGGATCAGAAGGACCCACTGTAGCCATATTTTGCCACTGGTTTTCCTAAATCACACAACTCAGGAGAGTTTTGGCCAAATGATATTGAAGGAAAATTTGATAAATGAGAAAAGAATGGGACTTAGAGTAATTCTGGAAGTAGATCAAATCCTAAATGGCATAGTAGTCAGAGAGGGAAACTGAGGATGAGGGAAAAAAATGCCAGGTCACGGAAGTCAAGAGAAGAGAAATATTTGGGAAGAAGGAATGGTCAAAGGTGAGAGAAATTCAATCAAAAGGGACTAAAAAAACCCTGGGATTAGATGTTACAGCATCAGGAGGCAGAACTGAAACTATCATAGATTGACACTTGGAAGAAAGTGATGAAAATAAGTCTAAATTACATTTCCATAATACTGAAAGTTTATGTGTCTAAGAATAGATTATATTGGCCCCTGCTCCTGTCAATTAAGAAACAGAAGAATACATTTTAATGACAATTCAGAGATACAAGATGAATAAATCCACATGGAAAATTATATGTAAAAGTTAGACTTCTACAAAGTCACCTTTTCATTACCAGGGGAAGAGGGAGAGAGAGAATCTCAAGAAAGCTCCATGCCCAGCCTGAAGCCCAATGCAGGGGTTGATCTCATGACTTGTGAGATCATGACCTCAGTTGACTCTCAACCACTCTTGCCACCCAGAGCCCCAGTAAACTGTTCAAGTGAAAGTGAGAGAGAATCTTTTGTTGTATTAAGTGACTGAGATGTTGGGATTGTTTATAATCTATACTATCCTAATTTACACAAACTCACTGAATAAAAGAAACAAATATTCTATACTCCCTCCTACCCTATATTTGACTATATAATGACGTGCATTCCTATTAAAGAGCTTCTTTCAGATTAAATGGATATTTTAGCTTTCTTACTTACCCCTTCACCTCCATCTCAGTTTTATTTTAGGAAATTTGCTTATAAGGATAGCCAGTCAGATCTAATCCCCTTCTAGCGGATATATGCTTCTATGTGATTTTCTAGACTTCCTAACAAGGCAATTACTAGTATATCTCGCAGACATGTAGGGAAGACATGTTGATGCATTTTCATACACCTGTGCTGAAGTGATGTTATTTTGGTGGCATATGTACCACCAAATATTTGTACTGAATATGTCCAAGTTATATATCTTTTTTTTATGGTGGAACAACAAAGAAAAAGAAAAATTAAGTAAAGAATGAGAGATGAAGGGGGTAAATGTATGGAAACAATTCTTGCCAAACTAGAAGTAAAATGAATTTAAACACACTCCCAGATATATTAATATTTTTATACCTGAGACCCAATATTTCCTTGCTACATAATAAGTAACTTAGATTAACTCAGGACATCTTTTCGTGCTTCTTTTTTTTTTTTTTCTTTTTTCTTTCTTTTCGTGCTTCTTATTCAAATTTAAGTCTCATATTTACAGGAAGAAAATAAAAATCATTCCTTGAAATCATGAAATGAACGATGACCTATCTTTATTTTAAAAGGAGAGACTATTTTTCCTCTTGTACTATAGAATTGGGGCTCCATTTAAAGTAAAAACTTAACAAAGTTCAAAATGTGTGATTTTCATGTAAAATCAAAATAATGGCTTTAATGCATTTATAGACAAATAGCAATAGGTTATCAAAAAAGATTTTAAACAAGATTTCTAGTGAAAAGATAAAACACCATTCCAACATATATGCCTTGGTAAATATTTTTAATTTTCTTTAAATCTGATGAGTTCTTTGTGGCTTGTTTTAATTGCTTCTTTTACATTTTTTTATTTTCTTGAGGGACTCCATTGCGGGACTCCAGGATCGCGCCCTGGGCCAAAGGAAGGTACCAAACCGCTGAGCCACCCAGGCTTCCAAACTTTAAAAAAAAAAAAAGTTATCTACTAGCATGCCCATTTGATCATGGGATTTCTTATGCTTGTGGTGATACTCCCTGGCTGAAAACAAGGCAATGTTTATATGTCTGGATTTATCATAAGCTCAAGATGTTCTGGAAGTCTGAAGAAGGGCTCTGTAAATTCACCTAGGTACATTTCACCTTTCATCACTTATAGTGGATTTCATGGTAGGAAAAATAAGTGGGTTCTAGCGACAGCAGATATAGCTTAGATCATCAACAGGATAAAAAAAGATATGCATCTCTCTTATGAGTATACATATGCTTATAGATTCCATAGTCTTCAAGCTTATCTCACTTGGATAATGGCTCAAATATTACATTTTCCTGCCAATTTGCACTACATTAGTTACATGCTAAGGCATCATATTGTAAAATGCACTTAAAAGTTAGCATTAATTCTTATCACGCTGTGTTAGAAAATACTACAAAGTTCACACAAACCAACTATTCTATTTAAATAGAAGTAGAAAAAAATCAGAGATATTAAATCAGTCAAACAAATATGATACTTATTATATTTTAAAAATCTGTTCTAACTGCCTGAAATAGCATATTTCTATTCCCCAACTGTCTCATGACTAGGTAATAAAATTGTTATTATCCCAACTTTCTAAGCGGAATAAGAAGGAGAATTTAGCTTCAGGACAGTTAACTTGCTTGTCTGTTACATAGATGGTATGAAAAGGAGATGTAGTTTAGATTTAAATATCGAGCATTTAACCCCCATAGTATACTCACAACTATGCATTTCAGAATCTAGAATACTTCACCTGTATGCTAGTATATTATATGTTGAATTATTTATCTATATCTCTATGTCAATCTTTTTATCTTCTTTTTTTTTTTTCTTTTTATCTTTCTATTCATCTAGCTATACCTCTTCCCATTAAAAGTAGTTTATTGGAAACTGGTCTTAATCACTAGTCTCATGAAGAAGAGAATAACGTAAGGCCAATGGAGGTTGTGAAAGAGTTTCTCTGCTACCACAAGTCTTAGAATACTTCGTTCATCTCTGCTCTAAGAACAAAAGCATATATTTTACTAGGATTAGGTTTAAGAAACTAGTGTGCAATACACTCAAAAGAAAACATGGATCAACAAAGGTTTAACTTATTTTAAATTTAGTATAACACTAAATGTACCCTCAAATTGACTCTTTTGTTCATGATGTGGCTCACAGATGGATATTATTAACCATATGTGCCATCTGGTAATTCTCTAACTCTTTAAAATTATTATTTTTATATTTGCATTGTCTAAATTTGGGTGAACTAGGGTTGAGTACGAATGGGTTTTTCCCAATTTTAGTTCAGTGACCTAGGTGTGAAACTCAAAGAGCAAAAATCAGATATTTAATAAAACAAGTGTTGAGCAAGTTGGGGAGTGAAAATTTGTGAGGTCTGAATGTTCTACATCTGAAATAACTTCCTACATTATTTTTTTAAAAGATTTTATTTATTTATTCATGAGAGACACAGGGGACAAGAGGAGAGAGGCAGAGGGAGAAGCAGGCTTCACGCAGGGAGCCCACCGTGGGACTCGATCCGGGGTCCCCAGGACCCCTGGGCTGATAACTTCCTACATTAAATCATATATAAATAACCAAAGGAAAACTGTTATATATCTCTTAATCAAAGGTTGTAGTACAACAAATGCATATCTAAAGATTTCAGTTAAGAATTTTCAAAAGTATATGAGCATGTGATACTAGATTCTTGTTTTATGTAAGTGCATATGGAGATTTGTCTTTTGTTTCTTGATTAATTAAATCTCTTAATTAACTATAGACTACTTATAAGAATGACATTTGGAAGAACATATTCTATGGTTCTGATAATAGCCATGAAGAACCATACATTGAACTACCTGGGTATTCATAAAGTGATTCAGAAGTCAGGCTTCAAGGATCTCAGAATCCTTCACTGGATTCTTTTCCTTCAGACATTTGAAGAGTAATGAAAGATAACATGAAGATAGATCGCTTATGCCCATATTCTATGGATTAGAATTTGTCTTATGGCTTTACGTGGATGCAAGTGTGGGAAACATGGTCTCTGTCTAGAAGTAAAATGTAATTATTTGGTAGAGGCATAGCATGGTCTCTACCGCATTGTGAGATCCTCATATTTATCAGTAATTTGGGTTTCTTTTTCAGCTAAAATCCGAATGATAAAGAGAAACTGCTTAGTTCAGATCTTTGCTAAAACAGTTTACTAGTACTTAGGTTCTAATTCACATGATTTTTATCTATTTTGATGTAACATACTCATTATTTCAAGGAATATGAATGGGGGACTTCAACAGAGACGATTTCATAATAATCATCCATTCTTCTCTGGTGTGCTCTTTTCACTTGTGCAACAAGTTACAGATTCGCTTATTCCTGATTTAATAGTGGAAAATACCTTGTTCTGTGCTTAAGTAGGTTCTGTTTCAAGGGTAAAAGGGAATGAGATGAAAAAAATCAGTGATTGGTATCCATCCCATTTACCAAATTAACTGCTAGCTCTGCAACAGGCAAAGGGGTTTTTGAAAAATTGTGTTGTGTCACTGTTGTTTTGGATTAACACAACATACCATTTTATCATCTCACAATCTGTAGTAGTGAATGTAACCCCCAAGTTTTACAGAGAAATATTTAGAAATATATTTTATTTAATGATATACATAATATATACTGAAGTATGATTTGCTCTTGCTCCTAAAACTGACATTGGAGCTCCAAACGTGAACTGTTTTTTTCCTCTAAAAAAAAGAAGTTAATTTTTGAAACATGACTAGAAATTCAGAAACCAAACAGTTGTCAGTTGTGGAAAGAAAAATCAAGAAGATTTAAAGGAGTTAATTTGATTAATTTTAATTTGATACAATTCACATGATTGGATATTTATCACCATGGGAATTTATCAGTTTTAGAATGAACTATCAAAATATTTGAATATTGATCTTTAATATTAAATTGAATGAAAATTAACTAGCAATGATTTATTTGCTATCTCCCACTGACAAGAACTCCATTGGCTTAAGTGGGATATAAGGAATTATGAGTATTAAAATAACAAAAAACAAAATAAATATAAACAGCTTTGTAAAAGGTCAAATGACTTATGAGTTCAACTACTGGCTAATACATCATATCTTGATTCCTGATTGAGGGTTAAAACTATAGCTAAATTTTTTCTTCTCTTCTCTTTCAAGAAATTTAAAATTAACCACAGTTACAAGATGTTTGGCAGTCATGCATCCCAGACCACCAGTCTCTCTAAAATTATGTTAGGCTATTCCAGTATGCATAGGCTATTTTGATTGACCTGACCAGTCAGTGCAGTCCATTGATCTTCTCAAAGCACATCTTTGACTACAGTTTGCTTAGACTCCTGCTGCTTCTACTATTTAGATTCAGGTACAAAGCAGAAACATGTAGGTAGAAGAAACAATAGTAGTAATTTCATGTGAAATACATCAGTTAAAGAATTCACATAGATCATTCCGTTGATTTAGGAAGAAATGAATAGAGAATCCTAGACCTGATTTTCTCTAACCTTAGAGTGGATATTTTATCCCCTACCTATCAACACATTGAGTTCACCACACCCAACATCTGCCTGTGGTAAACGTATAATTCAGTGTTCCCTTAATAGTGATCTGAATTATTTAACATCCCAGTTGAAGGGTGAACTAGGAAACAGCCAGATCCCTTTCAGTTAGTGCTATATTTCTTCGACTCTTTTCTATCCATTCCCTAATCTCCTCTAGGGGCTGTGAGAACCTACCAAGGCATTAGTTAACTAAACACTGCACTCATAGCAGTAATCTTTTAAGGTAGTAAGGTATATGCAGCCCATGAGAGATAAAAATCTCCTTTGAAAATAAAAATTTTGTAGTGTTAAAACCATCCATGAAAAGTCCCCTAAAGATTTTACTGCTACAGATTTTAACTATAGAGGTAGTATTTTTTAAATGTACAAAATTAGATTAAATTTCAAGACCTAGTTTACATGTAGGAAGTACAAATAAAGACTAAACATTTCATTGTATTCCCTCCTTACATTGAAAATTATGTATGAAGGAGGCTTGGAAATTGAAGAGCACAAAAGAATGAAAATGGAAATAGTTTAATCTGAGTGGGCCTTTTAGTGTACACAGTAGGCAGTAATCTATGATCAAAAGCTTCCTTATCCCTGCCAGAATAGGTGGCCAGTTTGTTCATTCTTCTGTGTCTTTTGAGTTCTCTGAGTTGTGTTATTAGGCATTTTTTCTTAAGTAGAACACAATTTTATACCCTAAACCTCAATCTATGACTGGAAGCTTGATATTTACCCATAGAAGTGAAAGCCAGGACTGGTTTCAAGGCATGAAAATACTAAAAATCAGGACAGAGTTAAAGACTCAAGCAGGAGAACATCAGACACTTTCTCACTTTGCATTATGACCACATCCTAAATCTCATTCAGGCAGACATTGTGGTTTTCATTTTACCTTGGGGTTTAAGTTAAAAAAAAATAGGAATATGTTAACATTATAATGCCTCATGTAATATATGCATTTAAAAGCATGGATCTTCTTTAGATTCATCTCCTTTCCATGTCCTGAAACTTCTAAAAGGAACTTTGTCATCCAAGACAGAAAGTGAAATTATCTCATCAAAATGTAAAATTTACCCAAGAATATATTATTTGTATTTTTTCTTAACTTTTGTAAGTAATCTCTACGCCCAACATAGGGCTTAAACTCACAACCCCAATATCATGAATCCCATGTTTTACAGACTGAATCAGCCAGGCACTCCTGGTATTTATTTATATATACATCTTTTTTCAGATGATCTCTTTCTGGTAATAATATACTATTAGTAGTAGTGATAATAATAGATAATACTTATTGATTGCTTACTCTTGCCAAGAATATATAATACTGCATCATCTGTATCCCAATGTTTTTCACTGGTCAGAGTTATGCAAGGTTGCAAATAAGAATAAGCCTTTTAAAGAAACTTCCTTTCGTTCAGCCATTCCCTTGGAAAACTTCTGCATCGATCTGTAAAAGAACTAGGACCATTAAGGACTATTGATTGGTTTAACTTTGTGTATAGTCAACAAGGAAGTTGATTGACTTCTAAGACACGTAAGTTAATGATTGTCTGTGAAACCGGTAATACCCAATGTCATGATCTCAACCTGTGAATTAACATTCTGAAAGTTTAGATTCTTGAGTTAGTTATGAAGGGAATTATTTATAGTGTCTTCTGAGAAGATTATAGTTTTATTTTATGACACTCACTTCATGAGCCTTATGTATTTGTTTAGAAAGTCCCCATGAAAAGTCATCAAAAATTCTCTCCCTAGAAAGTTAAGTATGTATTCATTTATCTAGCCAACTTGTACTGAATTACTACAAAGTACTAGGAGCTAAAAGTCATAAGCAGAAGTTTAATATTTGTGCAAAAACTAGCTTTTGCTGTTTGGAGCCTCTCCATAGCACAAGAGCCATGCATCACTTATAAAGTGTGAAGAGTATCTCTCTGGTTCCTTGAAATTAGATATACTAAGTAAGCTTCCATGTATTGAGATAGAGCCATGTGGCAAGTGGAAGAGATGTACATCTTCCTATGGCAATATAGCAACTTCAGTAATTTAGTCCAGTAGATAGACTCAGATTCAGGTATCAATGGTAGTCTAATTTCATTAGCAGACAAACACATTGACAGCTTGATTATTGCAAGAATATTTTTCACTGGGCTCACATCTTTGCAAATGGAAAAATAATAGTGCTATTAAAATTGGAAAAAAAAAAGTCACTGGCCAAGAGTTCTGTGTGATATAATTTCTTGACAGGCTGAAAATGTGGGATAGAAACCTTTTTAGTTATAGTTGAACCTGGACTTATTTCAAATGAAGAAGGGATACCTGGGTGGCTCAGTGGTTGAGCACCTGCTCAGTGGTTGATCACCTGCCTTTGGCCTAGGATTGAGTCCCACATCGGGCCCCCTGCATGGACCCTGCTTTTCTCTCTGCCTATATCTCTGCCCCTCTCTCTCTCTCTATCTCTCATGAATAAATAAAAGCTTTTAAAAAATGGAAGAGAAACTTAAATTTATAAATACTTTCTGAAATGTCCACTTACTCAGAGTACTTCAGGATAGTCTCAAGGTAATGAAAAGACCAAAGTGATGTACATCTTCAATTTTGTGTTGAGAAACAATAGAAAAATTTATATTAAAAAAGTAATTTGGAGCATCCCCGGGTGACTCAGTGGTTTAGTGCTGCCTTCAGCCCAGGGCGTGATTCTGGAGACCCGGAATCAAGTCCCACATCGGGCTCCCTGCATGGACCCTGCTTTTCTCTCTGCCTATATCTCTGCCTCTCTCTCTCTCCCTGTGTCTCTCATGAATAAATAAATAAAATCTTAAAAAAAAAAAAAGTAATTTATTTTCAAAAAGGACTTCTGTAAAACTATATTATAATTTTCTATCATAATGAAGAGCCACATATTTTTGCAATATCTTCTTTATGTAAAAACATTGAGATTTTCAGATTGAGGTTATTTATTAAAATAATCATAGACCTATGTTTAGGAAATCTGGTTAGGATCCTGACCCAAAGGTAGAAATCTAATATTATTTTTTATAAAGATTTTATTTATTTAAGACAGAGAGAACAAGACCACAGGTGGTGGTGGGGGGGGAGAAGCAAGCTCTCCACTGAGCTGAGAACCCAGTATAGGGCTCAATCCCAGGACCCTGAGATCATGACCTGAGTGCAAGGCAAACACTCATCCAAGTGAGCTACCCAAGTGCCCCTCTAATATTTGTATGGCAAGTATATCTGTGTGGAACTACATACTTCAAAAACCATTGAAAAATACAAAAAGGAAATTTTATTATTTTTTCATAGTTTGGTTTAAAAAGTTTTAAAAGTCAAATGTTAAAATAAAAATAAAAGGAAGTAGAGAAACAGTATGATCCATGAGCTTCTTACACTAAAGCCATTACAATTGAATCATTCTGTTCCCCTTTTCATTGAGATTATAATAGCTCCATACTATGTAAGCAAGTGAGGCTAATAATAGTATTCATCCTCATAAGCATGCCATTAAGACAGAAAATGACAGTAGGAGCAAGAGAAGAAACAACACTATGCATCGCTCTGACCTAGAAGACTGAAGGAAACACAAAAATAAACTGAAAACAGCACTAGTAGCAGTCTCAAGAGGTGTAATGGGGATGGCTCAGCTATCAGAAAAGCATCAGAGTGGCATGGCTTCTAACACAATATAATACATCCAGGGACATCTAACAAATACCTCAGAGGAAAAAGTAAACAACTAGATATCAGTCTATACTAAGACCGTTGATTAGATAAAAATTTTCATTAGGCTATCTACTAACCTAATAACTGAAAAAAACTACAAGAGTTCATTCCCTCCCATATTGATCGCATCCAAGTTATCTCAAACTGCCATTTTGGCAGCAAAATTGGACTGACCAGTGAATTCCAGTGTATAGTCATACTGATGATGTCAAATTTCAGATGTTAGTAACTCTGGGATAGTGTGTTATTAAATGACCACAGGATATACTCATAATCCTATATATCTTCTCAGTCCTGTTACAAACATTATTTCATTGACTTTTTCTCAATGAACTTACTTACTTTCTAAACATTCATATTGTTTGCAAAAGTCGACCTGGTAGACGAGGTACAAGAATCTACATCCCAAATGACTTTTTAACATTCCAGAATGCACACTCAACTTGCGGAAATGTATTATTTGAAAAGAATTATAGATTATTATCAAAACGGTGTGGCAAAGAACTGATGCTTGTCTTTTGATGGTTTAGGGCAGGGATCAATAGTTATTTTCTCTAAAGGACCAAATAGTAAATATTTTCAGCTTTGAAAGCCATATGGTCTCTGGCTGCTATGGTCTGAATGATTGTTTTCGCCTAAAATTTATGTTTAAATTCTAGTCTTCAACAGAATGGTATTAAGAGGTGGGGCCTTTGGTAGTGCTCTTGTAAAGGAAACCACGGAGAGCTCACTAGCCTCTTGTATGAGTGAGTATATGGGAGGAATTGGTGACCTAAAGAGGGCCCTCACCTGACCATTGAATACCCTGATCTCAGACTTTCAGCCTTGTAAACTATGAGAAATAAATTTAAGAGCTACCTAGTCTATCATACTTTATTATAGTAGCCCAAATGGAGTAAGTTACTGACACAACTACTCAGCAGTACCATTGTGTGCAAAATAAGCCATAGACAACATGACTTTTCCATAAAAACCAGCTGTAGGCCAGGTTTCACCAATCGCTCTTAGTTTCCCCACCAGTGGTTTAAGAAAAGCTGAAAGTAAAATACTAACTTAACTATGTTTTGGAGTCAAATTTACAAAAGGCAATTTATCCTCTATATTATATGTTGCTTTCTCTCTAATTACAATAAGTATTCCACTGAAATATTTTAAGCTCATTGTCTAATGATTTCTTTTCACTTTTTCTTAATTAGAACACAGATTCATGCCCCAAAACTCAAAATCCATAATATTTTACAAAACTACACTGATGTGAGTGAAGAGACACACAAAGATTAAAGTGTTTAGGAATTAAATAAACATACAGTATAAGTTGTATACTATTCAATTGTAGCCAGGCATATTATTACCCTAGCTGGAAGCTAGCTTAGGTTGAAGAGACTATACTTCAAAATGTCACCATAGAAAAAAAATGTCACCATAGATGTATGTGTTCATGAGAATATGTGTTAGTTATTTAAACCCTTTATGATTCTGTGTACTGGCTCATGTCATGATGTTGCTCTCATGTTGTTTTCGCATTCAGGATAATTTTGTTAAAATTTGGTTTTGGCATTTAATGCCCTTACAAAAATCTTTATTTTTATTTCTATTTTTAAGGGAAGTTACCCTTCACTCTTTTGAGAGGCAGAATATTTCACTTGTGTCAGAATTTCCCAAGGCTCCACAGTAAATGGAAATTATCATTCAATTAATAAAAAGTGTAAAGAAGCATAAAATTGTAAAAGTTACCACATAATGCATGATTCTCCTGATTTATTCTAGTGTTCTCTCATGGAATTTAGAATGATGAGCTCCTTATTTTCCTCCTGTCACTTTTGGAGTCTTTTGTTGGTATTTTATTCTCTGTAACATTTTTCCTGGTTATTCATTCTCATCAGTTAAAGTTGGATACAAAATGCATTCTTCCTCTAACTTCTGGTGATGTAGTTCTCTGCTTATGCAGTACTGTCACTTTTCCTTATGATATTTGTAGGTAATTGAAGCAATTTTGTAAATGCATCTTGAAGGGGAGCAGAATATGCTACCCCAAAATAAGCCATAGTGGCATGTGGATTATTTTGAGCTGATGACAATCAAACCCCAGCCAACTCGGGAAAAATTTTTACCTCTTCTTTAACTTCTTTAACTTAAAAGAATTTATATAGCGGACCTATATCAGAATAGGAGCTATGATTACTAGAGATAACTTTTTATCTGGAAGACCTATCTGCATGGCAGAGCAAACTTTAATTTTAATTACCAAATATCCCCCCCCCTTTTTTTTTACTGTCCTGTGAATTGCTCTCCTCCCCTCTGAAGCTACAGGCCCATATCTCATTCCTTAGCTCAGGATGGCATGTAAGCTTTAATTGCCTGACTTGCCCTCATATTCATATTTTTATGGAGCTCCCATATGTTTGAAATTTGTGTAACTCCCTTTATTCCATCTTAAGTCAATTTAATTATTAGATCAGACAAAGAACCTAAAGGGGAAGAAGGGAAAACCATTCTACTTCTATAATCTCTTAAAATAAGGGTTTGCTCCTGGAAGTAGGAAATTTAGTTTTGTAATTATTAGACTTTTCTGAAGGCAATGGCCAGTATAGTTGAGGAGCAGCAGGGTAGCTATCCATCGTCCAAAATATCTCTTTAAGTTTAATTTTCTTGAATAACCTTACATAGGAAAAGCATAGAGGTGAACATGAATACAATGTATATGTATATTCTAAACAAGTGGAGTTTATTTCAAATTCTGTGTGTCATTAATATCTATAGTAAAATTGAAGATATGTTTCAGCCAGCTGGTTTGCACTAAAAAGGAATTGCTATGATGATATCCTGAAAACATATATTAAGATGTAGTGCAGTTTTATACTAACAGTTTCAGACGCAACTTAATTTTTAATTCACATTTTTAGTAGTTGCTCAATTGTAGAGTGTCTCTGTGTCCTACTGGACATCCCACTTTCCCTAAAAACAGTGGAATTTTCTCAGGTTTGAAGAACTCTTGATTCCTCTGTGAATTATCATAAACTCTGCTACCTCCATTTTCTTTCTGCTTGGGTGACTTGAAGACAAACCAATATCCAAACTTTATCATTAATTTGTCTGCTGTAATTTGGTCTAAACATTTATTAGCCCAGAAAATAACTATGTTTTAATAAATAGGAAAAGGTACACTTTTCAAAAATACTCCATTATTTAAGTTATGTAGGGTCACAAATTGATACTATATTTAAAAAGCAGCTCTTAAAAATTCCATTTAATTAAATACTTCAGAGACATGGACATTTCATAAACTCCTGCAGCTAGGGTCCTGATATGGTTCATTTTCTACCAATAAGTTGATTGATATTTTGACTGGAAGATCTGGATGTCACACAAATAAAAATGCATGCCTCTCAGGATGAATTCTTTATTGTAAAACTCTAGAGCATTTTCCATAGTATTTTAATATTCAGGAAGAATTTAAATAGGATAATACATATCTAAGGACTGAGAATTTAATTCTTTTTTTGTATATTTTTTTATTGGAGTTCGATTTGCCAACATATAGTATAACAACCAGTGCTTATCCCATCAGTGCCCATGAGTGCCCCTCTCAGTGCCTCTCACCCAGTCACCCCATCCCCCTGCCCAACTCCCCTTCCACTACCCCCTGTTCGTTTCCCAGAGTTAGGAGTCTCTCATGCCAAAAACAATGTTTCAAATATAGTGATAGTTACTGGAATCAAATAAAGAGTAAAGTACATAAATTTCAGCGTTTCACATATTCCCCTCAATCTTGTATTCACATTACAATTTAGTGGTAATTGCATTCTACTATTTGTGTATGAGAGTATTGTCTGTTGACTTCTGTTTAATTTTAAACTATTCAAATTTAAAAATTCTGTTTTTATTAGTATAAAGACAGCTTTTATTAATGTACTTAACTTTGCCACAACATCAGATACATGCTCAATCCACAGATAGTGATTTAAAAATATTTTGCAGTTTTCTTGAATATTATGAATATTTTTTTATTTTAATGTATCACAAAGATTAAGAAATTCCAGTAATAACAGCACTAATTCAGATATTTAGCAGAAATTTCTCTCTAAAAGAACTCTATATGTATTTACAAAATTTTCAGGTTAAAAAGATGCCTTTGGGATACCTGGGTGGTTCAGTGGTGGGGCATCTCCCTTTGGCTCAGGGTGTAATCCCAGGTTCCTGGGATTGAGTCCCACTTTAGGCTCCACTTAAGGAGTCCGCTTCTCCCTCTGCCTGTGTCTCTACCTCTCTCTCTGTGTCTCTCATGAATAAATAAATAATTTTTTTGAAAAAAATAAGATGCCTGATCTCCATCTTACAACAGAGAAAATCTCATAATGAATAATTTTTGTTCACTATAATACTTAACCTAAAATAATTAGAATTGTTTATAAAATTGTAACTTCTAAGAAATTCCAGTGGTTCCAAGTGGTAAATGTCTCAGTGTAAATATGCATAGAATAATTTCAGACATTCTATCAGACACTGCAGCAAAAGCTAAAGGTGAACCTATACTGTTTTCAAGTCAATAGTTAATGAAATAACTGTGTTGATTAATTATATACATTATCAAACATACTGACTTTTTACCATATATTTTTTTAAGATTTTATTTATTTATTCATGAGAGAGAGGCAGAGACATAGGCAGAGGGAGAAGCAGGCTCCATGCAGGGAGCCCGACATGGGACTCAATCCTGGTACTCCTGGATCACGCCCTGGGCCGAAGGCAAGTGCTCAACCACTGAGCCACCCAGGCATCCCCTTACCATATATTTTTAAAGACATTTTTTAAAACATGGAATCTAAGGGTATTGCTACAACATGCATTCACTAATTCAACAACATGCTTGTGTACTTGCAATTATTCATGTTTTCTGATAAATTATTATAGATATAAATATTCAGAATAAACACATACATAGTAGCTGCTGTGTAGACTATCACACAAGGGGAAAAGATACAAATAAATTGAAAAGAATAATGTACTTATAATAAGTGCTATAATAGAGAAACATTTGATTCAAATTTGACCAAAAATGAAACCTTAAAATAAGGTTTTAATAAATAATAATAAAGTTATTTATTATTTTTTATTTATTTATTTTTATTATTATTATTTATTATTACTTAAAATAATAAAAAAGTCCCCTCCTCATCAACACAATGTAATTTTACTTAAGAGTATTTATGGTAAAAAAAAATGACAGGCTTATATCATTGAAATTACCATTTCAAAATTTGACTCTCTGCAGTGCTATATTTAATCCTTCTACACACATCATTATACTCTGTCCTAAGATTTTTTCTATTATCCAAGTTTTATTATTTTATCATGTTTAACTACCAGATTATCTTTCCTGTATATATCAAATTCAGAGAGAAGCAGATAATAAATTAAATATGTCAGACTAATAGAGAGGGTACTGTAATGCAGTCCTAAAACCATATCCAACTCTCAAGCACACAAACACACACACACACACACACACACACACACACACACACACTTACCTAAACATATCACACACACACACCTTTGTGGACACTTACACTACATATACACAAATGCATTAAAGCCTTCCTTTTGAAGGAAATTAACTGCTTTGAATACATGATTCAACTTGAACAGACAAAAAAATAGGGTCAATGTGAGAATAAATGAGTAATTACTATGCACAAAGTATGCAAAATAGTGGGTCTGAGTTTTTTGAAGGAAAAATTCTAGAATCAAGTTTAGTCAAAATATGAAATACTTTGAAAATCATAAAAATTACCTATGCAAAATTTTTGTGCCATAAAGTCAAAATGGAACTTTATGTAAGATTAAACTGGTAGCAGTGTACAAGGTATATTGAAATCACAAGTAATGTTGGAATAGGCTGCTTATTCCAAGGCTGAATATTCTAAATGAATGAATGAATAAGAATCATAAGAAACAATGAAATTGAGAAGGACTGGTGTATATGACAATTTAGTGGTACACTGCTGAGTGTTTTGGTGAACAATTTAAATTTGGTCAGCCATTTAAATCTATGCATTTAAAAATTATGTTTCTTATATACTTTTCTTGTATTGTTGATTTATTTCAATATCTAATATAAATTTATAAACCAATGATGTTTATTCTGGGCACTATTGACATTCTGAGCAGAATGCCAGCAGCACTTCCTGATTTGTGACAACCAAAAATGTCTCTAACATTGCCAAATATCCCTTTGGGAGCAATAATTTTGCCAGTTAAGAATCTTGTTATACATTAATATTTTTCTATTTAAAAAAATTATGTTACAGATACAGATAATACAGATAGCTGTATGAATAGAGATTACAGATAGTTTAAGCTACCTAAGTATCTGTAATACTGTGATAGTGTAATCACAGTAATTACATATAACAAACACTTTCAAAAGTTTAGTGGCTTCTCACAATAAACGTCTGTTTTTCTCACTCAGAGATATATGTGCCAGTGGGATTTGGCTGATTTTAGCTGGGCTTAACTGGACCTTAGCCATCCTGGCTCTGGGCTACAGCCCAAGTTCAAGTATGCTTCTTAGAAGTATTTTATATTATAGTCCAGGTTAAAGGGGGAGACATGGTTTATGCTTTTCTCATGATGATGTCAGGAGCCCAGCAAGACAGCCCAAATATGTACACACATTTGAAGCCTTCACTTCTATTGAGTCCTCTAACATCTAGTTGACAAAAATCAAATCATGTAGCTAAGGCCAAAGAATGGGCAGGGATATCATTCTGTCTACCAGGTAGGAATAGCAAGGGTGTGGAGTAAAGATGTGGAACTAGCATTCAATCTATCACATGTGTCACCTAGTCAAATAATATATAAGGCTGTGTTTGTAGATTTAAGCCAATTAATTCACTTTTTTTCTATAATATTGCATTCCTGTATAAAATTACTTATATAGCTGTATTAATATATTATATATATATATATATATATATATATATATATATATATATCACTAAATTGAGAGCTTTTTGGTGCCTAGCTCCATGCTAGGCACATAAATGTTTAAAGTATAAAGATGGGGCACCTAGGTGGCTCAGTGGGTGAAGTGTCCAACTCTTGGTTTCAGCTCAAGTTATGATCTCAGGTTCTTGAGATCAAGCCTGTGTCAGGCTCTGCACTCAGCACAGAGTCTGCTTATCCCTCTCCCTCTGCTCCTTCCCCTACTCACTCTCACTCACTCTCTCTCTCTCTCTCAAATAAATAAATAAATAAATAAATAAATAAATAATAAATAAAATCTAAAAAAAAAAGAATAAATATATGAGGAAGATAATCATCACCTTATTTGAAAGGTTATATTTTTAAATTGTAAATAAGATATTCTAATACATTGAATAAATAGCATTGTGCATATAACATTAAATGCCATTATATTAAAAAATGTTCAGTATTTATTAGTAACAAAAAATATCGGGCAGCCCGAGAATCAAGTTGCACATGAAATGTAATAATACATATTACTAATTGGCATGATATTGATTCTAATAATGACCTTGCGGGGGGGGGATACTTGCTTTAATCATTTTCACTTAACCGTAGTAACTTAAACCTTCTTAATAGATATCATTAAATAAATAGAGAAGTAGATAATCTTTATAATTTCTCTGCAAGTATTTTTGACTTATTGAATGACTTATTATTGCTTACAAAATCTAGCTTCTCTGTTCATTTTATACCTCCATTATCTCTTTTTTCAATAATTCTGTAAATGCACAAATGTGTGGAAATGAAAAGCAAGTGTTGGAATGACACTACAGCGTGCTTTTATATAATGAGTAAAGATAGTATTCAATTACAATGTCATTTCCGTTTAAATAGATAATTTGAATTTGAAGGAGTATCTAATGAACTTAAGTATCAAAGACTTCTTATTCTATTTTACTTCAGTAGATAAATCAAAAAGGTAACCAAGGAGTCTAAGCATAAGTCAGTAGAATTTGTAACTGAAACTTAACTAAGGTAGGTATTTGATCATTTGTTCTTTCTCTGGGGTTATGTTCAATGATACATTTGGTTCACAAACTTAAATATACTGGGTACTTCATGTTTTGCTATATAAATAAGCTTATAGCCAGTTCCCAGCAATAAAAATAATACTATACATTGAAGACTATGTTTTAAAATTTTTAAATACTATTTACAAGAGATTCACATTCCTTCTGGAAAAAAAAATCAATTTATTTTAGTAGACTCGAGAAAAATGCCACAAAAATATGAATATAAATATATAGTTTTAGTTGTATAGGTATATGACAGACAGAAAAATAAAGACAGAGGCAGAGAGATAGAGATGTCTGTTAGACTGCATCTATTCATCACAAAGACCACAGCTTTCTAAAATCCATGTGAGTGATGAGCAAAAAGAAACAACTGCAGTGTATCCAATTCTTATTATGTACCAATCATATTGTTCTTCTAATACCTACAATCCTCACAATAACTCTTTGAGGTAAGTTTTATAATGCCTGGTTTGTGTGTTTAGTTTTATATAAGATATGGAACACAAAAAAGTAAAATACCATATTTTCCAAGTCATTAAAAAGTAGTTCAAAGTTTGGTGTCCGGGGATGCCTGGGTGACTCAGCGGTTGAGCGCCTGCCTTTGGCCCAGGGCATGATCCTGGAGTACCAGGATCAAGGCCTGCAACGGGCTCCTTGCATTGAGCCTGCTCCTCTTCCTATGTCTCTGCCTCTCTTTCTCTCTGTATCTCTCATGAATTAATTAATCAATCTTAAAAAAAAAAATTTGGTGTCCAGGTTAGTCTCCAAAGCAAATAATTGTTTTTCCTATATCATGTTTCCTTTCCCTACACTGAGTCGTTTTCTACTTGGAATTGTTTTATATCCAGCAATCTCTTGTCTGCACTTTCCTTAGAAGAGCAGGTCTCATTTACAATTTCATATGCTCTATTGCCTGCCATTGATCTAATTATTTGACTTGAACCCTGAAAAATATTCTTGAATCTGTGTTATTACCAGGTACCAAGTCAAATCCAAACAGATGCATATCCCTCATAGGTTCAGCCATCTTTTCTATGAACTCTGGTAGGAAAAACTTTTAACTAAAAAGCATTCTTAATTTAAAACACCTCATCATTGTCTGGAAGGCCTCCATTAAGGAATGTACCATAGAACCATTACACTGAAATATATAAATATATATTCAATAAATATAGGTTCAATAAAGGGTGTTGTACACATACATACATATAAAACTTCTAAGTTGGATGTAACTGGTCATTATAAATAGAAAATATAAAAAAAATAAATAAATAAATAAATAAATAGAAAATATTTTTCTTATTGTCACAAGTTTATTATGTTAATTAAGGTTACCCATCTTTCCTGATCTACTACTCAAACACATTATCAAATGCTTAGGAATCCTTCCACTCTCTTGGTTCTATCAACCTATGGCTTTTCTCAGACTACGATAATTAGTAGTCAAACAACTTCTTGCACACATAATCAATAATTTTTCAAAAATCCTCTGTATATGGCTAAACGGTAGTATATCTTTAAAAAAATTAAAATTAGGTCAAATTTCTATACTAGCTTCACTTACTAATATCAGAAATAACTTCCCCATGGAGAAATAAAAACAAACTATGGAGACTACATCAAAATAAAAAGCTTCTGCATAGGAAAGGAAACAGTCAACAAAACTAAAACACAACCTACAGAATGGGAGAAGATATTTGCCAATGACATGTCCAGTAATTCAGAATATATGACTTACACAACTCAACACTTGAAAAGCAACTAATACAATTTAAAATGGGCAGAAGACAGGGGATCCCTGGGTGGCTCAGCAGTTTGGCGCCTGCCTTTGGCCCAGGGCGCAATCCTGGAGTCCCGGGATCGAGTCCCACGTCGGGCTCCCAGCATGGAGCCTGCCTCTCCCTCCTCCTGTGTCTCTGCCTCTCTCTCTATGTCTATCATAAATAAATAAATCTTTAAAAAACATAAGAGATAAAATAAAATGGGCAGAAGACATAAAAAGACATTTCTCTAAAGAAGACATCCAGATAGACAACAAATATATGAAAAGATGTTCAACATCACTTATTATCAAGGAAATGCAAATCAAAACTACAAGATATCACCTCATACCTGTCAGAATGTCTTAAATCAAAAACACAAGAAACAATAAGTGTTAGCAAGGGTATGGAGAAAAGGAACCCTTGCCTTATTGCACTATTGGTGAGAATGCAGATTGGGACAGCCACTGTGGAAAACAAGAATGGAGGTTCTTCAATAAGTTAAAAAGAGAACTACCCTACAACCCAATTGAACAACTGGATATTTACCCCCCAAATAGAAAAACACTAATTCAAAGGGATATATGTACCTTGATGTTTATAGCAGCATTATTTAGAATAGCCAAATTATGGAAGCAGCTCAAGTAATCATGAACTGAGGTATGGACAAAGAATGTGTGTGAATATATATAATGGAATATTATACAGCCATAAAAAGAATGAAATCTTGCCATTTTCAATGACATGAATGGAACTAGAGGATATTATGCTAAGCAAAATAGAGAAAGACAGATACCATCTGATTTCACTCATGTGGAATTTAAGAAACAAAACAAATGAGCAAAGGAAATATAAAAGAGGGAAAGAGACAAATTGAGAAATAGACTTTCAACTATAGAGAACAAATTGATGATTACCAGAGAGGAGGTGGAGGGATGGGTGAAATAGGTGATGGGGATTAAGAAATGCACTTGTGATGAGCACTAGGTGATGCATGGAATTGTTCAAACACTGTATTATACTTTTGATACTAATATAACACTGTACGTTAACTATCCTGGAATTAAAACAAAAACAATAAATTAAAAAAAAATTCTGTGTGGAAACATCATAGGGAATATATCTAGGATCCAGACAAAGATGATGTAATGTATTTTTCCACAAGGAAATAAATCCTCCTTTTTAAGAGGATTCCATTAGTAGGTTATGAGTTGGGGAATAATTTTCCAGGTCTTTCCTCTCCATCCAGTTCTAAGGAAATTCTTTGTTTCAATAGCCTGGAACACCATGTAACATACCCAAGAGTCACTGTCTACATGAGAGGCATCAGCCCCAAATGGCAGTTATATTCATGAACTCTTAGCCTACAGACTTCTCATAGCCCTGATCTTATCCTACAGAATTATATATTCAAAAACCTCTTTCAAGAATGATGGCAACACATAAATATATTCAAAATAAGTAAAAGAGTTTATCACCAACTAAAATTCACTAAAGGAATGCCTAACTTACATACTCCAATAAGAATTAAAAATAACCCCAAGAGAGAAAGTGTGAAAAAGTAGTCATTAAGAATAACAAGGGGGATCCCTGTGTGGCTGGGGGATCCCTGGGTGGCTCAGCGGTTTAGCGCTGCCTTTGGCCCAGGGTGTGATCCTGGAGACCCTGGATCGAGTCCCACATCGGGCTCCCAAAATGGAGCCTGCTTCTCCCTCTGCCTCTCTCTCTCTCTATGTCTCCCATGAATAAATAAATAAAATCTTAAAAAAAAAAAAAAGGAATAACAAATAGGGGCACCTGGGTGGCTCAGTCAGTTAAGTGTCTATATTTGACTCAGATCATGATCTCAGGGTCCTCGGGTCCAGCCCCACATGAGGCTTCCTACTCAGTGAGGAGTCTGCCTCTCCCTCTCCCTATGCCCCTCTTCCCACTTATTCTCTCTCTCAAATAAATAAAATCTTAAAAGAAAAAGAAGGGGATCTCTGGGTGGCTCGGGTTTAGTGCCTGCCTTCGGCCCAGGGTGTGATCCTGGAGTCCCTGGATCGAGTCCCACATCGGGCTTCCTGCAGGGAGCCTGCTTCTCCCTCTGCCTGTGTCTCTGCTTCTCTCCCTCTCTGTGTGTCTCTCATCAATAAATAAATAAAATCTTAAAAAAAAAAGAATAACAAATAAATAAGAAAACATTTTCAATGAAAATTAATAATAATTGGAATAAAAAGGAATACAACTGAAAAATAGCATATAATTCAGGAGATTTATGAATTTTTATGAAATAAAAATTAAGCAACCTAAGTTTTTTTTTTTCAACCTAAGTTTTCTGAATTACTAATGTAATTCTGTATGGTAAAATCTCAAATGTATCTAATTTATAAAGGAAATGAAGCAAGCAGGATTTAGAGTATATTATTTCCAAACCAAAAGTTAGATAACGGATAAACAAAAACTGAAAACCAAAATTTATTCAGAATAAAAAGCAAGCAAAAGACCAAGAATAGCCAATACAATATTGAAAAAGAACAAAGTTGGAGGACTGATACAACCAATTTCAAGACTTTTTACAAACCTAAGGTAGCCAGAACAATGGTATCAGTCAAGGAATAGACAAATCAATGAAACAGAGAGCCTAGAAACAGACTCACATAAATATAATCCACTGATCTTTGATAAAGGAGCAAAGGCAATACAACAGAGAAAAAATTATCTTTTCAAAAAATGGTGCTGTAACAATTGAAAATTCACATTGAAAAAATGATTCTAAACAGAAACCTTATACTCTTCACAAAAATTAACTTAAAAATGCATCTTACATGTAAATTTAAAATATAAAACTGTAAAACTCTTCAAATAACATAAAATCTATTTGATCTTGGGGGTGGTGAGGACTTTTTAGAAACAACACCAAAGACTAGATCCATGAAGTAAATAGTTGATAAAAGGAAGTTTATTAAAATTAAAAACTTTTGCTCTATAAAAGACACTGAGTGGGAATGAGAATAAGACAGCCACATACTAAGAGAGAATATTTGCAAAAATACACGTGTTATTAAAGACTTATCAAAAATATACAAATAACTCTTGGGGTGCCTGCGTGGCTCAGTTGGTTGAGCATCAGATTCTTGGTTTTGGCTCAGGTTCTGAACTTGGGTTCCTGTGATTGAGCCGTGCGTCAGGCTCCACATTCAATGCAAAGTTTGCTTGTCCTTCTCATTCCCCCTTTGCTACTCCCCCTATTCTTTCTCCCTCAAATAAAATCTTAAAATATATATATATATATATATATACATATATATATATATGTTTGTGTGTGTGCTTGTGTATGTGTATACACACACACACACACATATGCATGCTTGTGAATATTGCACAGCTGTAGAAAAGGATAAGACTGTGCCATTTGTGACAATTGGGATGGACCTAGAGGCTATTATGCTAAGGGAAATAAGTCAAACTAAGAAAGACAAATAGCATATTATTTCACTTACATGTAGAATCTAAAAAACCAAAAAGTAGGATCATACTAACAAATACAGAGAACAAAGTGATGGTAGACCTCTTTCTTTTTTTTAAGATTTTATTATTTATTCATTTGAGAGAGAGTAATAAAAAGAGCATGAGTGGGGAGAGGAACAGAGGCCGAGGGAGAAGCAGGCTCCCCACTGAGCAGGGAGCCCAATGCAGGGCTCGATCCCAAGACTTTAGAAACATGAACTGAGCTGAAGGAAGATGTTTAATGGATGGGGCCACCTAGGTGCCCTGGTAGACTCTCTTTTAAAAGGCTTTTTCTGATTAGATCAAACCCACAGGGAACTTTTCCTTTGGTAACTCAAAATTAACTGATCCAGTAGTCACATCTTCAAAATAATTTCACTTTTGCTTTATAGTACAATTGACCCTTGAACAACATGGACTTAAACTTCCGGGTGTACCTATATGCAGATTGTTTCTATAAATATAGTACACTACTATAAATGTATTTTATCTTCCTTATGATTTTCTGAATAACAGTTTCCTTTAGCTTACTTTACTGTAAGAATATAGTATGTAATACAAAATATCTGTTAATCAACAGTTTATGTTATCTGTAAAGCATCCAGTCAATGGTAGACTACTTAATTGTTAGGGGGAGTCAAAAGTTACATGCAGATTTTAAATTGCATGAAGGGTGAGCACCTCTAACTCCTGCATTGTTCAAGTGTCAACTGCGTAACATGTTTTATAGGAGAATCTTCGACAAATTTCAAGGAAAAAATCGTTTTGATCTTTTTTTTTAAGATTTTATTTATTTATTCATGAGAGACAGAGAGAGACAGAGACAGAGACACAGGCAGAGGGAGAAGCAGGCTCCATGCAGGGAGCTCGATTTGGGACTCAATCCCGGTCTCCAGGATCAGGCCTTGGGCTGAAGGTGGCGCTAAACTGCTGAGCTACCAGGGCTACCCAAATCATTCCAATCTTAAAAAAGATTTCTAGGGGATCCCTGGGTGGCTCAGCAGTTTAGCACCTGCCTTTGGCTCAGGAAGTGATCCTAGGATCTTCGGATGGATTCGGATCGAGTCCCGCGTCGGGCTCCCTACAGAGAGCCTGCTTCTCCCTCTGCATGTGTCTCTGCCTCCCTCTGTGTCTCTCATGAATAAATAAATAAAATCTTTTAAAAAGATTTGTATGAATATAACAGTAGTGTATTTTAGAAAATCTATTGATGTACATCATCGTATTAATCTATTAAAGGAGAAAACCCCTATGATCATTTCAAAAGATATGATAAAAGTACCTGATATTAGATAATACCTGTTCAATTCAGTGTGAGTCCAGTTTTTTTAAGACCTTGCAAAGTTGATTCTACATTTTATATATAAGTACAAGGCTCAAGAATAGTTAAGTCACTCCTGAAGAAGAATAAGTATATGTGTTGGGATAAAAGAGATGTTTGTTCTACCTGATATCAAGATATCATATTACAGAGTTTTAGTGATTAAAACACTGTGGTTTTGGGCACCTAGGTGGCTTAGTCAGTTAAGCATCTGCCTTCGGCTCAGGTCGTGATCCCAGGGCCCTGGTGTGGAGCCCCATGTCAGGCTTCCTACTCAGTGGGGAGCCTGCTTTTCCCTGTGTCTCTCTCTTCCTCCCCCATCTCCTGCTATCTCATGATAAATAATTATCTCAAATAAATAAAATTTTAAAAATAAACATTGTGGTTTGATGCAAGGATAAATTTATTTGTGAAATGAATAGGTTCCAGTTAGCTATGAATATATGAGATTTGAAGTATAACTCAAGTAACATTATAATTTACTAAGGAACAAATGTACAGTTCAATAAGTGGAATTGAGACGTTTTATTATTGGTGTGAATATAGTAGATTGACTATCAAGAGCCATTCTTACTGCCTCCTAGTGTATCTTTCTGTACCATTACGCCTAGGAAGTTAAATACCAAACTTCATTAAACTCTCTTGCAGCTACGGTCCTGATATAGTTCATTTTTTACGAATTAGTTGATTGACATGAAATTTAAATTCAGAACCAAATGAAGGACAGAGAAAATACTTGTGTTCAAGGCATCCAGTATGATTTCCATATCATCATACTGGATGCCTTGAACCAAATAGTTCATGAGGCAGCCAATTTATTCCCAGAATGCAGCTCTATCCTGGAGACAACAGTGTCACAAAAGCTTCTTATTCTATTTCTTTCTGATTGTAGCAGAGGTTGCTATTTCCTTAGCTGTGTATACATTGGTTTGTTGATAATTCCTGGAGTCCAAGCTAGAACCCTTTACTCCAACGCTTCCATGATTGGTAAATATACATAATTCACTGTATTACATATCTTTTTCTTTTTTTTTTAGTAGACTACCTGCTTGGCATAGAGTTCAATGCAGGCCTTGAACTCATGACCTTGAGTTCGATACCTGAGCTGAGATCAGTAGTCAGATGCTTAACCAACTGAGCCACCTGGGAACCCCTTTTCTTATTAATATAATATAACAAAGAAATTCTGATTTACATAATTTCATAAGTGTGGCAGTATGCATTTGGATCCCTACTTTATGATATACTAAGTATACTCCAGAGGGAAAAAGAACTTAATTGTGAAAGGCAAAATTATATAAGTATTAGAAGAACATATAGGATACAACATTTATGTTCACAGGATGGAGGATTTTCTTTAAAAGGAAGAAAAAGTGTTAGCCAAAAGGAAAAGTTTAATAAATTTGACTATTAAAATTAAGAACTTCAGTCCATTAAAAAAAGTAAACAATAAGACAAAAACTAGGAGAAAATGTTGAAGACATGTAAATACAAAGGAAAAAATATCTAGGTTACATGGGGAAAAAAGTTTGTTTGAAAGGTGAGTAAAAAGAATTTCACAGAAGAGAGAACACTAATGGCCAATATACACAGGAAAAGATGCCTGACTCATTTAGCAATTAATGAAATGCTAATTAAAATCACAGTGAGATACCATTTTACACATAGTATATGATCCAAACTTACAAAATCTGGTAACATTAATTGTTGGCGGAGAACAAAGCAAGGGAAACACTGAAATACTACTAGTTGCATAAAACATTTGTTGGAAGTAAAGGGTATGAGAGAAAATGAAAGACAAAAATATATTAAGAATCACATTGACGTTGAAGCAAATGGTGGGTATTTGTCGTTTCTAATTGCTGGTGGAAGGGGAGGAGGGCGGGTGTTGGAGGGGAATGGGTGACGGGCACTGAGGTGGACACTTGACGGGATGAGCACTGGGTGTTTTTCTGTATGTTGGTAAATTAAACACCAATAAAAGTTAATTAAAAAAAAATTAAAAAAAAAAAGAATCACATTGTAAGAATAGAGTGTATATGCAGTGGGAATTCTGAAAATGGGTTGGTCAAAGAAGGCTTATAAATAAGGGAAAATTGCATTAATGGATAGCTTCCAAACTGTGGTACATCAGCATGCCCTCAGGTACTGGATAATAAAACGGAACCAGTTGATATATTTTATAAGGGTAATTAGAATTCAGGAACTTGGGATGAAGAAAAGAAGAAGGAAAGTGAAACAAAGCACAGATGTTTTTATAATAAAGCATTCACAAAATGAAGGAAGTTGAAGCAAAAGAGATGGTCATGCCTCGCAATCACAACACTTAAAGGTTTGGAGAGAAGTAACTATTGAGCAGAAGGAATTGGAAGCATTAGCATTCTGAAGTGTTCTGATAAGAGGTCATATTAGGTGGAGGAGCTGGAATCAGAATATAAGGGCTTTGAACCATTTGCACAAGACTTGGGGAGAGGGATCAAACAGAACAATAGAGTTGACTAATAGGGCATCTTCTATGCCCTATTCTACATCTATAAAGCCATGGTAATGAATTAGAAAAGCAACTGCTAGAGGACATTATAACTTTAATACTGAAATTAAGAGTTCAGATTTATAATTACACATTAAATAAATTACACAAAAGTTTCAATTCCTTCATATGACTGAAGGTGAAATAGTATTTTAGACAGAATTAAAAGCCAGAATTTTATTTCTCTAGAATACAGATATAAAATATAAGAAATCCTCTTTCAAACATCGCATTTAGTCCATTGAAAACAAAATTATTCTAACTTAGATATTTTCATTTTATTTTAATTTCAACTTTGTATTTAAATTCTAGTTTGTTAACATATATGACAAAACCAGTTTCAGGTGTAGAATTTAGTGATTCACCACTTCTATACAACACCCAATGTTCATCACAAGTGCCCTCTTCAATAACCATCATCTGGGATTCTTGGGAAGATGGCAGAAGAGTAGGGTCCTCAAATTACCTGGCCCCACAACCTTACCTAGATAATATTCAAAACATCCAGAACATCTAGGAATTTGACCTGAGATTTAAAGAGAGAACAGCTGGAATGCTACAGAGAGAAAAGTTTTCACTTCTAACAAGGTAGGAAAGAAGAAAAAATTAAAAATAATCAAGTGGGGAAGGGGGCGCAGGAGGAGCTGGGCTAAGGCAGATTGGTAAAAGCTGCCGACAGGAAAACCCAGCCCTAGAGAAGCAGGAACTTTAAAAATCCGCACCGAAGTTTTCCCAAACAGAAAAGTGCTCTGCAGGGAAATCGGGCAGAATCATAGGAAGGGCAGGGACGCCTCCAGATTTCTGGAGACACTATACCACGAAGGGCGGGCAGATAGGGCGGGGAGGCAGGGAGGTGTGGAGTGAACTGTGAACCACCGTCCCATATCGTTCAAGGGCTTGAGCGCACAGCCCTTGAGACATTTGGAAAAAGCCAGTGGGCTACGTGGGCTGGCACTGGGAGGAGGTGGCTGAGCCCCATTGCTTTAGGGAGAGGCAGCCCTGGGAGCGCAGTTCCAGCCCACAGGGCTCCAGATCCCAGGGTGTCTGAGTGGACAAAGCTGGTGATCCTGCTGTCCCCCTGGGACAGGCTGAAGTGAGGAGGGCACAGGACAGTGAGAACTCTCCTGCCACTGGGTGCCCTAAAGCTGTGCAGGTCGTCACCGCACTGGTGCTGGCCCCAGAAGCACCTAGACCAGTGCGGACTGGGAGACTGTGGTTAGTTACTCACAGTGAGCTGACTCCAGAGCTGGAGATCTGGCAGCCACATTGGTGCTGTTCCTCCTGTGTTGCTGTGTGCCTGGGAGGAGCAGGGCACCAGGGGACAGATGCCTCAAGAGATAAACAGCTCATACTAAGCCCAGCACCCAGCTGGGCATCTCCCCAAGATACACATACTTGAGAATCAGCACGTCAGACCCATCCCCAGAGCCCAGCTTGAAAGACAGGGGAAGAGCAAGTTCTTGACCCAGCAGCGCTGGAAAGCTCCAGGGCAGAGGGAAAATAGTACGTAGAACTGGAGGGTCCCACTTTTTTTTTCTTTTCCTTTATGACTCATTTTTATATCAGAAAAAATCTCCAATATGTTTTCTCTTTTCTTGCCTTAACTACAATATCTTACGAATTCTTCATTTTTAAGTTTTTTACTTTTTGACTTTCATATTTCTACAATTACATGTTTGGATATATTTTTCACTTCTGGATTCCCTTCAACTTATTCATTTAATTTTGATAGATACACGAAATATGAGTATTTGTTCTTTGTTTTTTTGCCTCGTTATTTATTATTTATTTATTTATTTATTTATTTATTTATTTATTTCAATGGTGGAAGTTAGTACCTTCTAACACATGACCAACATACACCCAGAACCAGATGGAATACCTTTTTGGTTCATTCTGTGGCATTATATTCTCTCTTCCTTCCCATTCTGCACCCCTACTCTTTTATCTTGTTTATGTTTTTGTGATCAGTGATCGGGCTTTATATAAGTATTGTTGCTTTATATGAATTTGGGATTGAACATCTTCTAACATACAGAACAAAATACACTCAGAACCAAGATGATCACCCTCTAGGTCCCCTCAGGTAGACTACATTCTCTCTCCACTACCACTTCCTCATCATCACCAGTCCCTCCCCCTTTTTGTCTCTTTACTTATTTTTTTCTTTTCCTTTGTTTTTGGCTTTTGATGATTTTCACTATTTGTTCTAAAATTTCTTTTCTCATTAGTGGTCCTTTTTAAAAAATTTTGTTCTGTTTATTTTATTTTCTTGTCTCTGACCTCTTTGGAATCAATAAGGTGTATTCTATTTAGGTCATGGTTGAAATTATTGACTCAGACTACTCACACAGCCACTCTTCACTGGACAAAGTGACTAGAAGGAAGAATTCACCAAAAACAAAAGAAACAAAACAAAACAAAAAAACCAAAAACAGTACTCTCTGCCACAGACTTACAGAATTTGAATTTAAATACGATGTCATAAATTCAATTCAGAAGCACAATGATAAAGCTATGGGTGGCTCTGGAATAAAAGCATAAAGGAATCTAGAGACATTGTTACTTCAGAATTGAGATCTAATCAGTCTGAAATTAAAAATAGATTAAATGAGATGCAATCCAAACTGGTTGTCCTAACTGCTAGGGTTAATGAGGTGGAAGAGAGAGTGGGTGACAGAAGACAAGTAGATAGTAAGGAAGGAAGCTGAGGAAAAAAGAGAAAATCAAGAGCCCATGAGGAAAGGCTTAGAGAAATAAATGATAGCTTGAGAAGGAAGAATATACGTCTAACTTGGATTCCAGAAGAGGATGAGAGGGAGAGAAGACCACAAAGTATATTTGAACAAAACATAGCTGAGAACTTTCCAAATCAGAGGAAGAAAACAGGCATTTAGATCCAAGAGTTAGAGAGGGCCCCACAAAAAAAAAATCAATAAAAGAGTTTTAACATTTTTCATAAAATTTGCAAATTTCAAAGAATAAGAGAACATTCTTAAAGCAGTGACAGACAAGAGATTCTTAACTTATATGGGGAGAAATATCAGATTAACAGAAGACCTCTCCACAGAGAGCTGGCAGGCCAGAAAGGGCTGGCAGGATATATTCAGGGTCCTAAATGAGAAGAACATGCAGCCAATAATACTTTATCCAGCAAGGCTCTCATTCAGAATAGAAGGAGAGACAAAGAGCTTCCAAGGTAGACAGAAACTGAAAGAATATGTGACCACAAACCAGCTGTTTAAGGAATATTAAGGGAGGCCCTGTAAAAAAAAAAAGAGGGAGCCCAAGGAAAGAATCCACAAAAACAGAGACTGAATAGGTATTACAATGACACTAAATTCATATCTTTCAACAGTTACTCTGAATGTGAATGGGCTAAATGATCTCGTCAAAAGACACAGGGTATCAGAATGGATAAAAAAAGCAAGACCCATCTATTTGCTGTCTACAAGAGACTCATTTTAGAACTAAGGACACCTCCAGCCTGAAAATGAAAGCTTGGAGAACCATCTACCATTCAAATGGTCCTCAAAAGAAAGCAGGGGTAGCAATCCTCATATCAGATAAATTAGAATTTATCCCAAAGACTGTAGTAAGAGATGAAGAGGGACACTATATCATACTTAAAGTGTCCATCAATAAGAAGACCTACTAATCATGAGTAGTTATGCCCCGAATGTGCAACTGCCAAGTATATCAATAACCAAAGTAAAGAGATACTTAGATAATAATACACTAATAGTAGGAGACTTCAACACGGCACTTTCAGCAAATGGCAGATCTTGTAAGCAGAACATCACCAAAGAAACAAGGGCCTTAAATAATACACTGGACCAGATGGATTTCACAAATATATGCAAAACTTTCCATCCCAGTGCAACTGAATACACATTCTTCTCATGTGCACATGGAACTTTCTCCAGAATAGACACATACTGGGTCACATATGAGGTCTCAACCAATACCAAAAGATGGGATTGTTCCCAGCATATTTTCAGACCACAATGCTTTGAAACTAGTACTCAATCACAAGAAGAAATTTGGAAGAAACTTAAACACACAGAGGTTAAAGAGCAACCTACTAAAAGATGAATGGGTCAACCAGGAAATTTAAAAGAATTTTAAAGATTCATGGAAACTAGTGAAGAGAAGAATGTAAAAGATTCATGGAAACTAGTGAAAATGAACATAAAACCATTCAAAATCCTTGGGATACAGCACAAGCAGTCCTGAGAGGGAACTACATTGCAATACAAAATTCCCTCAAAAAATTGGAAATAACTCATGTACAGAAGCTAAAGAATACCTAAAGAATTGGAGAAAGAACAACAAGTAAATCCTACACCAAACAGAAGAGAGCTAATAAATATTTGAACAGAATTCAATGAAATAGAGATCAACAAAACCAGGAAGTGGTTATTTGAAAAAATTAATAAGATAGACTTATTAAAAAGAAAAAAAGACCCAAAGTAATGAAATCATGAATGAAAGAGAAGAGATCACAACCAATACCAAGGAAATACAAACGATTGAAAAAAATGTATTATGAGCAGCTACATGCCAACAAATTAAGCAATAGAAGAAATGGATGCATTTTGGAAAACCGCAAATTACCAAAACTGGAGCACAAAGAATAGAAAACTTGAACAGGTCAATAACCAGGGAGGAAATTGAAGCAGTCATCAAAAACTTCCCAAGACACAAAAGTCCAGGGCCTGATGGCTTCCCAGGGGAATTCTATCAAACTTTTAAAGAAGAAACCATACCTATTCTACTAAAGCTGTCCGGGAAGATAGAAGGAGATGGTATACTTCCAAACTCGTTCTGTGAGGCCAGCATCACCTTAATTCCAAAACCAGACAAACACTCCACCAAAAAGGAGAATTATAGACCAATATCCCTGATGAACATGGATGCAAAAATTCTCAACAAGATCTAGCCAGTAGGATCCAATAACACATTAAGAAGATTATTCACCATGACCAAGTGGGATTTATCCTCGGGGATGCAAGGCTGGTTCAACACTCATAAAGCAATCAATGGGATTGATCATATCAGCAAGGGAAAAAACGAGAACAATATGATCGTCTCATTAGATGCAGAGAAAGCATTTGACAAAATACAGCATCCATTCCTGAACAAAACTCTTCAGAGTGTAAGGATATAGGGAACATTCCTCAGCATCTTAAAAGCCATCTATGAAAGCC
Organism: Vulpes lagopus; assembly: GCF_018345385.1. NCBI lineage: Eukaryota > Metazoa > Chordata > Mammalia > Carnivora > Canidae > Vulpes > Vulpes lagopus. The sequence continues at coordinate 151,589 of NW_024570642.1, read as the reverse complement.
CACAGCAAATATCATTCTCCATGGGGAAACACTGGGAGCCTTTCCCCTAAGATCAGGAACAAGACAGGGATGTGCACTCTCACCAGTGCTATTCAACATACTATTGGAAGTCCTCGCCTCAGCAATCAGGCAACAGAAAGAAATCAAAGGCATTCAAATTGGCAAAGAAGAAGTCAAACTCTCCCTCTTCACAAATGACATGATACTGTACATAGAAAACCCGAAAGACCCACCCCAAGATTGCCAGAACTCAAACAGCAATTTGCAGTGTGGCAGGATACAAAATCAATTCCCAGTAGTCAGTGGCATTTCTATACACTTACAATGAGACTGAAGAAAGAGAAATTAAGGAGTCAATCCCATTTGCAATTGCACCCAAAAGCATAAGATACCTAGGAATAAACCTAACCAAGGAGGTAAAGGATCTATACCCTAAAAACTACAGAACACTTCTGAAAGAAATTGAGGACACCAAGAAATGGAAAAATATTCCATGCTCATGGATTGGAAGAATTAATATTGTGAAAATGTCAATGTTACCCAGGGCAATTTAAACATTTAATGCAATCCCTATCAAACTACCATGGACTTTCTTCAGAGAGTTGAAATAAATTATTGTAACATTTGTGTGAAATCAGAAAAGACCCAAATAGCCAGGGGAATATTAAAAAAGAAAACCTTAGCTGGGAGCATCACAATGCTAGATTTCAGGTTGTACTACAAAGCTGTGGTCATCAAGACAGTGTGGTCCTGGCACAAAAACAGACACACAGATCAATGGAACAGAATAGAGAATCCAGAAGCGGATCCTCAACTTTATGGTCAACTAATATTCGACAAAGGAGGAAAGACCATCCACTGGAAAAGACAGTCTCTTCAATCAATCGTGGTGGGAAAATTGGACATCCACATGCAGAAGAATGAAACTGGACCACTCTCTTACACCATACACAAAGATAAACTCAAAATGGATGAGAGATCTAAATGTGAGACAAGAATCCATCAGAATCCTAGAGGAGAACACAGGCAACACCCATTTTTGAACTTGGCCACAGTAACTTCTTGCAAGATACATCCATGAAGGCAAGAGAAACAAAAGCAAAAATGAACTATTGGGATTTCATCGAGATAAGAAGCTTTTGCACAGCAAAAGAAACAGTCAACAAAACTAAAAGACAACCTACAGAATGGGAGAAGATATTTGCAAATGACATATCAGATAAAGGGCTCGTTTCCAAGATCTGTAAAGAACTTATTAAACTCAACACCCAAGAAACAAACAATCCAATCATGAAATGGGCAAAAACCATGAACAGAAATCTCACAGAGGAAGACATAGACATGGCCAACAAGCACATGATAAAATGCTCTGCATCACTTGCCATCAGGAAAATACAAATCAAAACCACAATGAGATCCCACGTCACACCAGTGAGAATGGGGAAAATTAACAAAGCAGGAAACAACAAATGTTGGAGAGGATGTGGAGAAAGGGGAGCCCTCTTGCACTGTTGGTGGGAATATGAACTGGTGCAGGCACTCTGGAAAACTGTATGGAGGTTCCTCAAAGAGTTAAAAATAGATCTGCCCTATGACCCAGCAATTGCACTGTTGGGGATTTACCCCAAAGATACAGATGCAGTGAAAGGGCAGGACACCTGCTCCCCGATGTTTATAGCAGCAATGTTCCCAATAGCCAATCTGTGGAAGGAGCCACGATGTCCTTACAGATGAATGGATAAAGAAGATGTGGTCTATATATATATACAGTGAGTATTACTCAGCCATCAGAAAGGATGAATATCTGCCATTTGCTTTAACATGGATGGAACTGGAGGGTATTATGCTGAGTGAAATAAGTCAATTGGAAAAGGACAATCATCATATGATTTCACTTATACGGGGAATTTAAGAAATTTTTAAAGGGATGAAAGGGAAAGGAGAGGAACTGAATGGGAAAAATCAGAGAGGGAGACAAATCATGAGAGACTCCTAACTCTGGGAAATATACAAAGGGTTGTAGAAGGGAATGTGGGGTGGAGGGTTGGGGTAACTGGATGACAGGCACTGAGGAGGGCACTTGATGAGGTGAGCACTAGGTGTTATACTATATGTTGGCAAATCTATCTTAAATAAAACAAATGTAAAAAATATGCCCATCAACCATTTAGCCCACCCTCCTCCCACCTCCCTCTATCAATCCTCTTTTTTTAAAGATCTATTTATTTATTTTAGAAAGCGATAGATTAAGAGAGTGAGTGGAGAGAGAGGGCAGAGAGAGGGAGAGAATCTCAAGGAGACTCCCCATTCAGCATAGATCCCCACATGGTACTCAAACCTATGACCCTGAGATCCCCAGCAAAATCCAGATTCCGGTGCTTAACTAAGCCATCCAGGAGCCCCTCCATCAACTCTCTTAACTTAGATATTTTAAAAAGGCAATTGTCAGTGTTAGGTTCTCGGTGCTAAATGGCCAGAAGATTCAACTGATGAGAAAAGAAAGGTATATAGTTTGTCATCTAGTCCAATCCATTATTTGGGAGAGTGGCCAGATGAATCTTTATATAACCTGTATACACACAAGTAGCCTAGTTGTATTCTCTTTTTCTCTCTCACTCTCTTTTATCTTAGATAAGTTTTTCATGCTTCCCTGACCAATTCCTTTTATCTACTTAATTCGTTAATATAAATTGATTTGAGAGAGAGCATGCATGCTTGTGAGTGAGGGGAAGAGCAGAGGGAGAGAGAATCCAAAGCAGACTTCCTCCCAAGTGTGAACCCTGACACAGGGCTGTATCTTAGGATTCTGAGTTCATGACCTGAGCTGAATTCAACAGTTGGTTGCTTAACTGACTGAACCACCCAAATATCCCCATGACCAACACATTTGACATCATGCTCTGGTTGTTATTGGGTTTCTGCCACAAGAAATCATTAAAGATTGCCTAATCATCAAGAAAAAAGTAATTTCTCTAGACCAATAGTTACCTAAACCTCTGAGTAATACAATTTTGTTCCCATTGGCTGTTTTTCCAACACTCATTCCAAAACTGTCCTCCTCTTCCCAATTTCTTTTATTCTGAAGTGCATACCTATGTCTAGAAACTCAGAGCATTGACATTCTAGTAGACATTTGTTTCTGCAAAGTGGGACCCATCTTAATCTCCAAAATGACAAATTTTACATACATAGAATCTTTTCTGGGTGCACAAATTAACATTAATTACCAGATTTCAAATAACAAAGCTTTAATATCTTGGATTTAGAAGGCAAATGCTGTCTTAGGTTAGGTTACCTAAAAACCGATCCAGAGAAGATCTATATGCTTTTCAGGATCAAACTGAGAGTAAGGGGTCGGCGGGGTGTGGGGGGGATAGGAAAAGGGAAGGATACCAATAAGAATGTGGGCTTCAGTAAAGTCTGGTCCTGGGCAGATCCAAGAGAAACACAAGGGACCTCAGGATCACAAAACCCACCAGAATAGGCCTGCCTTGAACCAGCCTTTGCTCAGTGAATAACTCATTGTCTACTGACTGGGGTTGAGAGGGATAACTTGCTAAGGGTCTCATCGAGGCTCCTCCCATCACTCAAATTTTGTCCCTCACCCAGAATCATGAGATTCATGAGAGTGCAACCTGTGTACTCACATAGGACCCTGCACTCAGACTCCATACTTTGTTTAATCATCTAATATCCTTGTCTTCAAAATTTTAGTAATGTTGTCTTTGAACTTGTGAATTACAGTAATGCAATGAGACATGTGAATGAGCAGAGGAATTTCATGTAATATGTGTGTTCTCCATTTCTTGCTGCCCCATTTTCATAGAGCATTTATAATGTCCTGTGAGCATGGAATTCCAGTGCATCTATCTATGACATGTGGATTCAGTGAGAATCAACTGGAACTTGCTTTGAATAAAGAAGGGCAACTATGTTATTAGGAACACAAATGACCAAGAAACCCGAACATATCATTTTTTATTCCTATTACTTCTCTGTAGCCAACTCTTACTCTGAAAATGATGAAAGTAGGCGAAAGAAAGGGCCACCAGTGATTCATTTTTAGTTCTTCCTTACTCATGAAAAGGATAGAGTGTTGAAAGAATGCGAGCAAATCAAAAAGTAAAATCATTTGAGTTAGTTTTATGCTTTTCCACTTTTCTGGTAAGAATGAAATGAACATGCATATAAGAGTTATGAAATTTGAATTGGAGAATTTTGGTGTTTCTAGAAATGACTTAAATGGTCTAATATTTGCATTTAAAACTGGCATTGTACAATATAAAGATGAATGACAAAATTCATGCAAATATTTTAAAATTTTAATTTTCAGTAGCAAATAAAAATCTTTACAAGAGAAAGATCATGAAAAAAGAGAAAACTTTATAGATTAGTTCTTTTATTGACACTCTTCTGCTTTTTGAACAAAGGCTCTATATTTATGTCTTTCATTGACACTCTTCTGCTTTTTGAACAAAGGCTCTATATTTATGTCTTTCACTGGACTGTGCAAATTATACAGCTGGTCATGACCAAACCCGGTTTTTTAAACAAGGCTCCATTAACTGCAGCATGCCTCAGAAATCACAGTAGCTAGGGAGAAAAGGTATGGCAATTGATAAATGTCAGCAGCATCTCTTCTAGTTATCTCCTTGTCCAACACAGATAAACCCACTTGTCTAAGTGGCTAGACTGGGTTGACTGAGATCTCTACTTTCAGGCATCAGAATAAGAATTTAAGTATTATATACACACTTTACCTTGCAGGATGCTAGAAGTGGCATTTGAAGGGAACTGGGAAATTATCAGGTTTAGGCCTGTGGACTCAGTGGACCTGTTGTAATATACAGTCCTGGACCAAGACTCCATTTGTCACCTAATTCCCATGCGCCAATTCTTTAACAGGCATAACACAAAGATGATGCATTTTTGTCTTTGGTGTAAATTCAGAATCTCTGTTTAAACCCTTTAATAGGCCTAGGCATTCTCTTTTCCTCAACGAATTATTACTGAATAAATGAACCTAAGTCTCTTTGGAGAACAGCTGGAAGAGTCATTATGATATAGAGTGGTCCTTCCTCTAAGGGACCTGATCTCTCCAGTAGTTATTGAATTCCAAGTGTAAAAACTTGCTTAAGTCTTGAACATGGGAATGGGATAGCAACAGTTCTATAGGGACAGGACCATAGCCTTTCCATTCTTGAAAACCTTTAATTATATATATATATATTAAACAATACTGTGGGCTGGCCATCTTCTCTCTAAGATAAATATGCCAAGAATAGCAAATAAAAACAAAACAATACACCAATTAAATTAGGATTCAGATAAATAATGAAAATACTTATGTATAAACATGTCCTGTGCAATATTTGGAACATACTTCTACTAAAAAAAATAAGCATTGCTTAACCTGAAATTTAAATATCACTGCATGCCTTGTGTTTTATCTGACAGTGCTTCTCTAAGAAAACCATAATTTGGTGTCATTTGTTAGAGATCCCCACTAGTCATGTCACCCTGACTAACATTCAGAAATTGATGGCCATTAGAATGCTAATAACCATCTTACTTCTGATTGTTAATTGTTAGCACCTGGCCTTTACTATTTGTGATGTTAGTAATCACAGGTATGGGTCAGAATCTCCCACCATAAGCATCAGTCTGCAGAGCCTCTCAGAGTCATTGCTGTTTCCCTTGACTTGTGCATCCTTTGCTCCCTTAAAAAAAACAAGGGCTCTTCCAAAAAACATACAGCTGGTGGGTCTCCTGATCTTATATAATTAATTGACTCTAATATACCTACTTCTCTGAGTGGCTTTGCCCCTTCCTCCATGGTCTTCCAAGTAGTTCTGGCATTTCTACTTCATATAATGCTGGCTTTTATCTATCTCCACTTTGCCTCCAAGTTTCCAAGAGCCATTATAACACTGAATTAGAATTAGTTACCCTTCTCTTTGTTGCCCTGGCCAGAATGCTAAATCTTGTTTGATAGGAAAATTTCCCCATATCACAAACATATCCAGGTTAGTATTCTGCCTCTGTTCATCTAACTTCATCAGCATGCTCTCCCAAGTTTTCTGTCAATAAAACATAGCCTAGATCCATTGTTTATAATCCACCTATAATCTTACTCTCCTTTTCTTCTCTCTCAGCATTTCATAAGTTGGGTCATGCTGAAATTTTTTGAAATATATGTATTTTTTCTCTTTGGTAAACTGTACAGGAAGCTGGGGAAGATCATAACTCAGGAAACATTATCCTGTAAGTCACCTCACTGACTTGAGGCTTCTGAAAGAACTACAAGTAAAGGAAATGGGAGGTGAAGGCAGTAGTTGCTACCCTTTGACATGATGGAGTTGGCTGCATCTTGAAGCCCAGGTTTAAGGGAGTCCAGGTGCTCAGTGTTCTTAATTGCACATATCCAGATATCCCCATTTTTCTTTTTTTTAATACAGATTTATTATTTATTTATTTATTTATTTATTTATTTATTTGAGACACACAGAGAGAGGCAGAGGGAGAAATAGGCTCCCTGTGGGGAACCTGATGCAGGACTTGATCCCAGGACTCCAGGATCATGCTTATGAGCCAAAGGCGGCCCTCAAACACTGAAGCCACCCACATATCCATAGATAGCCTCATTTCTCAATCTCAGTCCTGCTTTTTCCTATCAGGCAGAATACATTTGCTAGAGATGAGAATTCAACTTTTTCTGGAGTTTTGCTATTTCTACATAGAGTTCCTGAGCCTACTCTTTCGTGTGATCAACTCTCATTTAGAGATGACTATGCCTTCATACACTGCCATACACGGCCCTCTGATTTTCATTTTTTGCATTAAATTGGTGACTTATCATCTGGAGTCTATAATTTTCTCTCTTGTAAGCATCACTGGTGCTCAGCAACAGTCACCCAGTTTCCATGTCCTTATCATAAGTATGTTCTTGTTATTTTCAAATACCAGAGTTATTGTTGTTGCATGAACAAGTGCACCTTCCTCCACCTCTATCCTTTCTCAGTTCACCAAAAGTAAATTCTTAATGACAAACTGCTACAGAATGATGAGAACAATTAGTATTCTACTTACCTTAAGTGACAGAGTGCTCACTGCCAGGTAGCTAGATGATGAGGCATCCCTGAAATCAAATCCTTGGTGTCTTCCCAGGGCCACTTGTGATACTAACACTCTAGGGTTTGGCACCACACAAGTGAAACCAGGGAAGAGACAGGGATTCAGGTACATGATATTAGTTAAGGAAATTCTTATCAGAAAAATGAGAAAAGCAAAATAGGGAAAGGGAAGCAGTTGAGCAAGAGTATAGTCTCACATAAATTCTAGCCTTGATCTGATTCATGAACATGCTTTGGAGCATAAATCAAATTCATCCTCCTGAGGCAAGGCAAATAGACCATAGTGCCCCAATATCAGTAAGTCACTGACTGCACTGGAGTGCTGAGTGAAACGTGTCCCAATTGTAAGCTGTTAACACAGCCCCCATAGCTAGGTTGATGGGCCTACCAGCCAATAAAGTGGATATGGGCAGGGGACACTAGCAACACCTACTACAATTGCTTTATGTAGTCAGTTATAAATACATTGAGACTTTAAACAGTATTGTGAATCATCCTAACACATTAAAATATGCTTACTATGCCCCCTTTTGCATAATGCAAGTTCTCTCTATAAATCATCTTTTATCTCAGGGCCAATTCTGTTTATCATACTATCTAAATTGCTCAAAACATTTTTTTTTTTACCTACTAGTATTATGAACCTAAGAAATGTAGATTAATAATATACGACTGATTCCCTTATTTAAGAGGACAGAGTCTGGCCCTAATTAGGTTCTATCTCATTTAATATTTATCCTGGGGTCTATTTAGACTCACATATTGTGTTTTATGATTTGGGTAAATTATTATTCATTTTTATTTTTCTTTCTTTTTTTAAAAAAAGATTTTATTTATCTATTTATTCATGAGAGACAGAGAGAGAGAGAGAGAGAGAGAGAGAAGCAGAGACATAGGCAGAGAGAGAAGCAGTCTCCTCACAGGGAGCCCCATGTGGGACTCTGTCCCCAAACTGGGATCACGCCCTGAGGTAAAGGCAGACGTCAACCGCTGAGCCACCCAGGCATCCCCATTTTTATTTTTCTGCAGTTCAGTGGCAAATTTCTTATTGGCTATCATTCTGACCACTGCTTACTATTCCTCATCTATAGATTATCCTTACATATATAATCTAATATACATATATATGTATTTATATTAAATATCTATCTCTCAAGGTTAGGCATCACACAAGTGAAGCTATATTATATATCATATATATATATAATATATATTTTAATTACTTTCTCCAGTATATATATATATATATATAATATATATAATATATATATTATAATTACTTTCCCCAACTCTAAAGTAAATCATAAAGCCTATGCCAAAGTAAATCACAAAGCCTATGCCAACCCTTTCTAACGAAGAGGGGCAAAAGGGCTGTAGAATAGGTAAAACAAACATTTTTATACCTTGTTCTTCATAAATCACTATTCTTCTGGGAAGTAGGCTATTGTATGTCTGAATTATCTTCATTACAGAAGCACAATTGTGTGTATATTGTGCTAGACACCCCAGGTTTTTAGGATCCAGACTAACTGCTACGATTTACATATTAAACTGAGAGATAGTGTCCATGAAGGAAATATTTTAAATGACAAATAGTAATAGTAATAATGTAAAAAGGAAATATAAGATAGCTGATTTACTTTTGTTTCGGTTTAATCTTGGTCCCCCTTTAATAATTATCTTCATTGATATTTCTTTGTAATGCATTTTATCCAAATCAGTAATAATCTTACTTAGCATGGTTGCCTATAATAAAAAGGAAATCCAGTGTTACTTAATGTTATTTAAATGGTACAATATTACACATTACTGATAAAGATTGCACTTAAATTGTATATTCAGTTTGGTATCTATTTACCCAAATAATTTGTCTTTTTATGTTGAAAATACAAAGCTGCCTGAAACATTGATTTCTTCATCTATTTTGTATTGTTGATTCACTTTCTCTGTTCTTTATCTTTCTAATTGTGCATTTAATGCCACATCATAGCTATGAAAATAGCCATTAGAAGATAAACTATGAAGAATAAATGTCTTCTCCATACCTGTCTAAATAAATAAAAATTTGAAAAAAAAAAAAAAAGGGATCCCTGGGTGGCACAGCGGTTTGGCGCCTGCCTTTGGCCCAGGGCGCGATCCTGGAGACCCGGGATCGAATCCCACATCAGGCTCCCGGTGCATGGAGCCTGCTTCTCCCTCTGCCTGTGTCTCTGCCTCTCTCTCTCTCTCTCTGTGTGACTATCATAAATAAATAAAAATTAAAAAAAAAAACCATACCTGTGCATATTAAGTGTAATGAAATCCCCAAGATCCTAAATACCTCCAAGAATATAAAAAGCTATTTTGGCCCAAAAGAACAGGCAAAGTGGAGAGATTATTTTCTCATAATCTCTGTTATGCTGATAAAATAAAATACCAAACTTGAGTAAGGTAAGTCAAACAAATTCTATTTATTGTTTTAGCAAATGAAAATATCTCCATAATACTGAGAACTTTTAAATAAAGATGTAGTTCAGATCAACCATATGATTTTAAGAAGTAATATTTCTAGGGCAACTAGGTAGTTTATTCCAGAGAATGCATTAATTGTGATTCAGCACTATTAGACAATTTCCTTCAAATACTCTAAGAATCACTAAAAATGAAAGGAGATAATATTTTAAATTTCCTACCTAGTCTAAGAGAATCTTTTATATCCTACCTTAGGCTATTAGGTATTTTACCCACTGTTTAATGAAAAAGAAGATAAGTATGAACATAACTGAAAGGTGGGAGATATATGATAAATATAATAATTTGGGTTTAAAAAAGAAAACTTTAGATAAAGTAACCATTATTAATTTTATTGTCCCTGTAGAGGGACATAAAAGCCATTATGGACTGATTACAAACTGGGATACTGATCAAGGGAACAGGAGCAGTATGAAATTAAGAGATGATAAGCCTTTTCTCAAATAACCACCATTTACCATCACCAACAGAGAACCATAGGGAAGATAAATCAGTGCTCAGTTATCATCCAATTGGTACCACTAGTTAAATGCAGTCAGCACATGTCCAGTTGAGTGGCAAGCAAGGTCAGGAATGAATAAGTTTTTGTGGCTCATGTTTAACAGTGTTGTTGCCCCATCCCCCCTTGTTAAAGAAGAGTGTATGAATACGTTGTCAGGGCCTCCCCCAGCAACTTGAAGGGACTTGGCTGGTGAGCCTCCATGAAGATTCATTAACCTTTAAGTAAATTAAATTCATTAGCTTAAGTTCATTAACTTTATGGTAAATCTATCTCTGAGCCAGAGTGAAAATCATCTCTTCCCCCCAGACTTTGCTCAGTTTCCACCCCCACATTTCACTCCTATCAAGGACCTAGGGCCCACATAAATCTTTTCTTTCAATCTATGAGTGAAAAGGGGACCAAATGGTACCAAAGAACAGAGATGGTGGTGAGAAGGTAGCTGGACCTACTCCTATTCTAACTATAGTCAGGTAATGTTGAAATGCACCGTCTTGGTTTTAAGCAGTGTTTTCTGTGTCCATAGAAAAATTAGGCAATAAAGTCAGAGAAAGAAAAAGTAAATAAACCATTTAATTATATTTGTGAATTGTAGTGATATTTGTTATCTTGTAAACTAAAAAAAGAAATGCAAAAGGACTTCTCTTTCTTAAATATTTGCAATTGTACTAAGAATTTGTTATGCTATTGTGTTCTAAGTAGAATGAACTACAGGAATCATTAATTGGTCAAAGTAATCAAAGCAGCAAAGAACTGCAGGGCTGGATATACCTTAGAGATTGACACAACCCACTCTTGAATTGTCTAGTTGAGGAAACGTGCAGTCTGGAGAGGTTTAGTGACAGAATAAAGGTTTCATAGCCAGAGAGTAGGACATCAGAATTAGAGCTGAGGTAATAACACCAAGACAATCACCTGTGTAGATAGATTATAAGATACAAATTTTAATTGAAGATGCCTTTTGTAGGATTCCTGAACTCTCTCCTTTCTCAACTTCTAAAAATATAAAAGTACAAAAACAGAAGTTGACTCTAGGAAAAGACAGAATGATAAATTTAAAGAAGACCTTAATTAGAGTCTTGGCTCTAGTGACAACAAAAAGATAGACATGTTGCAGGCTCTAAGCTTTAATTCTCTTACTTGTACAATCAAAGCAAAATATTTTCTCTGTAGGTTCCTGACAGCTCTTTTATGAATCAAATGAAATAGTTGTGAAAATATTTTGTAAACTACAAATCCAGTTCTTCAATTATAAAAAAAGTTATGAGAAATAATATACTGAGACTGTGCAGTTATACTATTCAGGCATCATCATTTTGGATTTTATTTGCTTAACTCAAGTACTGTGATCTTTTATTATATAAAAACAAACAATAAGAAAACACAACTGGATTAAAAGAAAAACAACCTGCCAACCCGTGCTTCAGATTATATTTCTCTTCTCTTTTACACAGTCATCCTTCTAAAAAAGTTGATGTATATTCACTGTCTCCACTTACCCACTTACCATGTACACAACTCACTTCAATCTAGTTTTATTCCCTGTAATTGCCCATTGTCACCAGTCCTTACTGATAACCCATTGATAATCATCAGTCATTATTTCTGGCCTCCCATTAATTACTTTCTTTTCTGAGAACATTTTCTTTCTTTCTGGTCACTACTACACTGCATTTTTATTTTATTTTTTATTTTTTAAAAGATTTTATTTATTTATTCATTCATGAGAGGCACAGAGAGAGAGAGACAGAGACAGAGACACAGGCAGAGGGAGAAGCAGGCCCCATGCAGGAAGCCTGACATGGGACTCCATCCCAGAGCCCCAGGATCACGCCCTGGGCTGAAGGTGGCTCCAAACTGCTGAGCCACCCGGGCTGCCCGCATTTTTAAAATATATATTTCAAATACTGTATGATTCATGAACGCTGGGTATTGTATGTAAGTGAGGAATCACTAAATTCTACTTTGAAACTAATATTACAGTATATGTTAACTCACTGGAATTTAAATAATCTGAAACAACAACAACAACAACAAAAATAAATAAATAATACTATACCGTTCAAGTTTCTATTTTATCCTCTTTTTCTTTTTCTAACTGGTCATGCTTTCTATGCTCTTAACCTCCTATGTTGTTTCAAGTGTATGCTGTTGTCTCTCAAACTTGGATCCCCATCCCAGAACTGATTATATGATGAAACATGTTGTATATGTTATATCTTGAATATCTTTACTTGAATCTGCTATTGGCATCTGAGACTCAGTATTTCAAAAAATAAATGCTTCATCTCAATCTCAAACTTTTGATATTCTAGTCCCTGTCTTGAAGAATGACATATTTCCACCTAACTGCCAAAGAGAAATTTCCATTTAATCCCTTACTCCTTCCTCTTCAATTTTTTTTTCATATCCATTCAACCACAAATTCTATGGATTTTACATAATTCCATAGGATTTTATTTCTAATGGTTTCTCTCTTATCTACACTGCAACTATCTTTAGTACACACTGAATTATTTGTTAATAATTTTAACTGCTTTCTTACTCTTTGCTACATCTCCTGTCTTACCCCTCCTCTAATCAGTTTTCCATGCCTCAAGCTGAATTATATTTCAAACAAGAAAGCCTGATAATACTTTCTCCAAATCCAAAGTTTATCAATGATTTCTCATGCCTTTATGTGTAATTTTAAACTTCATAATATGCCCGCAAGATTCCTCATCAACTGGCTTCTGATAATCTTCAGCAATAGCAAATTTTTCACATCCATGAAAGTACATATTAACCTTAACCCTAAACATTAATTTTCCTGAAACACCCTTCTTAAATCCTTTTGGCCCATGCCTATTTCCAGCTGACTAATTTCAATCTTTACTCAATTTAGACATCCACTAAAAATAATTCCTTTTCTGATTTTTGAAATCTTTTTCAAAAGAGCAAACTGTACTTTCCTCACTAGCACACATCTCACATTGTCTTTATTTGCCTGTGTGATTGTCTCTATCCACTATTAGAATGCTGGCAGGATGTGCATCCGTCTCATTTACCATTTCTTGGAACCAGTTCTAGGAAGTAGATGGTAATCAATAAACATTTGTGGAACAGAAAAGGAATCTATGAGGACAAAAGAGTACTATCAAATTTCTAAGGTTATTAACAAAACAGAGGAGAACTGAAAAAGAATGATTATCATAGATCCAAACAGATAGTTGTGTCTGATTTAAACAAATTTTTTTGTTTCAATTGAAATTTATGTAGAACCAATCTAAATTAAGTTTAATGTTGATCATGAACCTTTGGAGTTATAGGTAATATAATAACGTGCACTGATTTCTTTTTTTTTTTTTTATTGGTGTTTAATTTACCAACATACAGAAAAACACCCAGTGCTCATCCCATCAAGTGTCCACCTCAGTGCCCGTCACCCATTCCCCTCCAACACCCGCCCTCCTCCCCTTCCACCACCCCTAGTTCGTTTCCCCGAGTTAGGAGTCTTTATGTTCTGTCTCCCTTCCTGATATTTCCCAACATTTCTTTTCCCTTCCTTTATATTCCCTTTCACTATTATTCATATTCCCCAAATGAATGAGAACATACACTGTTTGTCCTTCTCCGATTGACTTATTTCACTCAGCATAATACCCTCCAGTTCCATCCACGTTGAAGCAAATGGTGGGTATTTGTCGTTTCTAATTGCTGAGTAATATTCCATTGTATACATAAACCACATCTTCTTTATCCATTCATCTTTTGATGGACACCGAGGCTCCTTCCACAGTTTGGCTATTGTGGCCATTGCTGATAGAAACATCGGGGTGCAGGTGTCCCGACGTTTCATTGCATCTGAATCTTTGGGGTAAATCCCCAACAGTGCAATTGCTGGGTCGTGCACTGATTTCTAACTATTTGCTCCTTCTCAGAATCCATGGAAATAATCGATAAAAAAATTTTAAAAAGAGAGAATTCTTTTATGTTAGAAGTTAGCTAAAATTATACAGGCCATGTTGAAGTAAATCGTTGCAGGGACTGCTGCTGCATTGAAACTCTTATAACCTGAGAAGAATGAATATTGGTACAAATGTCAAGTCCATAAAAATGTTCACTCTTTTTGGCATAGTCATTCCAAATCTAAGAAGATATATTAAGAATATTATGAGAGTCATATGCAAAGATTTACATATTAAGACATTCTGTCTTACATAAGGTTCCTTTGAAGCCAACCCTATATCTGAGAATTCACCTGCAAGTGATTTATTGTGAAAGTGTTCCCCAGAGAAACCAGGAAGGAAGTGGATTCATAAACAGGAAAGGGGAAAGAAATCGATTGCAAGGCAAGATTTCAGGCCACACACAAACTTTAATCCCACAAAGTTTTTCTACACCAGAATCTAGAGTATAAAGATTGCCTCGACTGTATGGAAAGGAATTGAGCACTTATCCTCTAGCACTCTGTACTGTATGAAAGTATGATCTACTAGACCCATTCTCTTTTCTGACTGCAGGCAAATATCTCTGATATTATATGGCAGCTCTCAAAAAATTTTATACTCATGGACCATTAGAAGCAAAGGAAGAAAAGTTTTGGAAGAGAGCAATGGGCATACCAAATGATAAATATATCTGTGGAGATCTAAGTGGAATATGAATTGATGAACATAAACATTTTTAATTAGAGTGAAATGGAAAAATATGCATGAATAGCAATGAATTTGTAGTTTTTAAAAACAGTTATGTGATGAATTTCTAAGCAGTCTTTTAAATCTTATTTCTGCTTTTAATATCTAATGAAATGAAATGCTTATTTAACTTTATGACATGGGAAGAGAAAGAAATTACAAAGAAAAACTTCTGGGACACCTGGGTGGCTCAGTGGTTGAGCATCTGCCTTTGGTTCAGGTCGTGATCCCGGGGTCCTGGGATCGAGTCCTGCATTGGGCTCCCTGCATGGAGCCTGCATCTCCCTCTGTCTGTGTCTCTGCCTCTCTCACTGTGTCTTTCATGAATAAATAAATAAAATGTTTTTAAAAAATAAAGAAAAACTTCATATACAGTATTGTCTCCAGATGTTCAAACTACAACATATATATGTGTATATATATTTGTGTATTATATTATAAATGGTGTAGAACAAATACACAGTCTCTATTTCACAAAAGACTACATTTTAAAGTACAAAATTTAAAGAAACCTCCAAAATCAGAAAATAAAAATACAAGATAAATTATGGCTTTTATAATAAAATAACGCATAACTCTACCTATATGAGGAACTTGTTCAGTTCAAATAGAGTAAAAAGAAAGTTGGATAGCAAACACTGAACTGTATAGACTTTAGAGCCAAATGATCTTGGTTCAAATGACTGTTCTGCAACCATAGTTAACTTTTGTCCTTGAGCAAGTTACTTCACTTCTGTAAGTCTCAGCTTTCTAATCTGTAAAATAGGAGAAATATAGTAGTACTTATTTCAGGATATTGTTGTGAGAATTAAATAAGATTCACAGGAAAATTACTTTGAACTGTGGTTGGCAGAGAGATGATAGAAATTATTCACTCAATATATGATAGAAATTGTTATTAATACATAAATAATGTATAGGACTTTACTATATATCCAACCATAAGAAAAAAAATTCTTTCACAGACAAGTTGTCAAAAAGCAGACAAAAGTAACCTTATTAAGGTTGACTATTTTTTGGTAATAATTAAAAAAAAAAACCACAGAATTCTTGCCTCTGATCAATGCTAATATAGAAAGACTGTCTCAAAATAATGTTTTGTTGAAAGAAAGGTCTTTAAAAGAAATGTGAAAGGAGAACATTTATGAAGATGGGAAGTGTGGCAATTTAATGTTCTTAGGTAAAAGGTCAAGTATTTGACTGGGAACAACAGTTGTAAAAATCTATGGCCAGAAAGATAGAAAAATGCTCATAGAAAAAAACAAATAATCCCATTGAAAAATTGTCTAGCAAGAAATTCTGACCCAAATGGCCTAGGTTTACCATTAAGTAAAGGTGTTCATTGGGTAATCAATGGGTCACTCACTGAGGAAAAAGAACGTTTCAATTTTAAATTCACCTGTGTCCCCCACACTTTTGTTTTTAAAGATTTTATTTACTTATTCATGAGAGACACAAAGAGGCAGAGACACAGAGAGGGAGAAGCAGGCTCCCTATGGGGAGCCCAATATAGGACTTCACCCTGAGCCAAAGGCAGACACTCAACCACTGAGCCACCCAGGCTTCCCTCCCCGAAACTTTTGAATACTTGCTAATTGATACTTTTTGTAGATGGTTTATTAATTCCTTGTGCATTTTATTTTCCCTGTCCTAATTTGTTCTGTAGTCCAGATTGGATCTCAAAGCAAATATTCCTGTTTTTTCCTTTGATTTATGTAATAAAATTACACAACCTTTCTATCTTATTCTGGTTAAATAGAATACAGCAAGTATATTTAAAGTGAGCCTCCTACCTTTGTAGGACTCAAAAAAAAACATAATACGTGCATTGTTAGCAGTTTACATTTCAAAACCTCATACAAAAATTCTCCTTAAGGAGTTGTGAAGGAGCTCTCTTAAAGAACTTAAAAATTACAACCAACTTGATCTACAGGGTGAAACAAAATCCCACTATTAGAAACACTGGCAAACAATAAATGGAGGTAAATCAATATAGTAGAATGAGGAGAACTCTGATCTGGGTTCAAGGTAAACTGACAGTCTTAAGTTTGCAGTTTACACTCTACATAATCAACACCACCTCACAGTTTCATGAATAAGGACATTAATCTAGATAACCTCATGGTTCCCTTCCATTCTCTATTTATCTAACACATTTTTCTTGTTTATCTGTTTTTGTTACAGAACTGTTAGTTCCAAGTGGCCAAATTCTTTAATATTTAGTAAGTGATAGAGGCACCTGTGTGGCCCAGTGGTTGAGCATCTACCTTTGACTCAGGTCATGATCCAGGGGTCCTGGGATCGAGTCCTGCATGGGGTTCCCCACAAGGAGCCTGCCTCTCCCTCTGGTTGTGTCTCTGCCTCACTTTCTCTGTGTCTCTCATGAATAAATAAAATATTTTTAAGAATTTTGGGGTAAGTGATATATATCAATTGATAAATTCTCAATAAATAAGTGTCTAATAAATAGTGTTCAGGAATATTAAAAGTTAGGTGTTCAAACTGAAAGTAACTAAAAATGTTGAAAAATAAATAAAACTTTTGTGTTAAAATAACTGAAGAATTGAAAGATAGTAAAGAAATACAAGCCAAACTCTGAATAAAGCTGGAATCCAAAGATTCCAGGGATTCGCAGGGAGATTGAAGAAAAAGATTCTCAGGGAGTTGAAGTTCACTCGCTCCCAAGTCTATGACCTTGAAGCAGCTCTGAAACTGACCAAGAAAATCCAACCACGAGGAAAACAGGCAAGATGGCGGAGGAGTAGGGTCTCCAAGTCACCTGTCCTCAACAAATTACCTAGAAAACCATCCAATCATCCTGAAAATCTACGAATTCGGCCTGAGATTTAAAGAGAGACCAGCTGGAACGCTCCAGTGAGAAGAGTTCGCGCTTCTATCAAGGTAGGAAGACGGGGAAAAAGAAATAAAGACACAAAAGGCCTCCGAGGGGGAGGGGCCCGCGAGGAGCCGGGCTGAGGCCGGGGCGAGTGTCCCCAGGACAGGAGAGCCCCGTCCCGGAGGAGCAGGAGCTGCACCAACCTTCCCCGCGGAAAGGGGCTCCCCGGGAATTGGAGCAGGATCCCCAGAAAGGCGGGGATGCCCTCGGGCTCCCTGGGACAGTAACAGAGGAACTGCGCCCCGGAGAGTGCGCCGAGCTCCCTAAGGGCTGCAGCGCTCGGCGGGACCCGGGGCAGCTCGGAGGGGCTCGGGCGGCGGCTCCGCGGAGGGGGCTGCGGGGCTCCGGGAACAGCTCAGAGGCGGCGGCTTGGGCAGAGGAAGAAGCTCCGCGCGGAGGGGGCTGCGCGGCTCCGGGAACAGCTCGGAGGGGCTCGGGCGTCGGCTCCGCGGAGGGGGCTGCGGCCGGGAGCGCGAATCCAACAGCGCAGGCCCCGGAGCACAGGGCGCCGGAACACAGCCCAGGATCCGGCCTCCCCCGGGACAGGCAGAGGCCGGGAGGGCCCAGGACAGCAAGGACGCTCCTGCCTGGAACTGAGCAGATCAGCGGCCCCGCCCCGGAGCCTCCAGGCCCTGCAGACGGAGAGCCCCGGAGCTACTGCGGGAGCTGACTCGAGGGTCCCAGAGCTGCCCCCGCCACTGGGGCTTCCTCCCGGGGCCTCACGGGGTGAACAACCCCCACTGAGCCCTGCACCAGGCAGGGGCAGAGCAGCTCCCCCAAGTGCTAACACCTGAGAATCAGCACAGCAGGCCCCTCCCCCAGAAGACCAGCGACACGGACCAGGTCCAAGGGAAGTCAAGGGACTTAAAGTACACAGAATCGGAAGATACTCCCCCGTGTTTTTTTTTTTGTTTTTTTGTTTTTGTTTTTTTTTTGTGTGCTTTTTTTTTCTTTCTTTCTTCTTGATTTCTGATTGCTTCCCCCACCCCACCCTTTTTTTTTTTTTTCTCCTTTCTTTTTCTTTCTTTTTCTTCTCTTCCCCCCCCCTTTTTTTTTCTTCTTTCTCTTTTTTCTTTTTCTCTTTTCTTTCCTTCTCTCTCTTTTTCTCCTTTTCCCAATACAACTTGTTTTTGGCCACTCTGCACTGAGCAAAATGACTAGAAGGAAAACCTCACCTCAAAAAAAAGAATCAGAAACAGCCCACTCTCCCACAGAGTTACAAAATATGGATTACAATTCAATGTCAGAAAGCCAATTCAGAAGCACTATTTTACAGCTACTGGTGGCTCTAGAAAAAACCATAAAGGACTCAAGAGACTTCATGACTGCAGAATTTAGATCCAATCAGGCAGAAAATAAAAATCAATTAAATGAGATGCAATCCAAGCTAGAAGCCCTAACGACGAGGGTTAACGAGGTGGAAGAACGAGTGAGTGACATAGAAGACAAGTTGATGGCAAAGAGGGAAACTGAGGAAAAAAGAGACAAGCAATTAAAAGATCATGAGGATAGATTAAGGGAAATAAATGACAGCCTGAGGAAGAAAAACCTACGTTTAATTGGGGTTCCTGAGGGCGCCGAAAGGGACAGAGGGCCAGAATATGTATTTGAACAAATCCTAGCTGAAAACTTTCCTAATCTGGGAAGGGAAACAGGCATTCAGATCCAGGAAATAGAGAGATCCCCCCCTAAAATCAACAAAAACCGTTCGACACCTCGACATTTAATAGTGAAGCTTGCAAATTCCAAAGATAAGGAGAAGATCCTTAAAGCAGCAAGAGAAAAAAAGTCCCTGACTTTTATGGGGAGGAATATTAGGGTAACAGCAGACCTCTCCACAGAGACCTGGCAGGCCAGAAAGGGCTGGCAGGATATATTCAGGGTCCTAAATGAAAAGAACATGCAACCAAGAATACTTTATCCAGCAAGGCTTTCATTCAAAATGGAAGGAGAGATAAAGAGCTTCCAAGACAGGCAGGAACTGAAAGAATATGTAACCTCCAAACCAGCTCTGCAAATTCCCCTTTAAGAAGAAGTTCAGTGGAACAATCCACAAAAACAAGGACTGAATAGATATGATGACACTAAACTCATATCTATCAATAGTAACTCTGAATGTGAACGGGCTTAATGACCCCATCAAAAGGCGCAGGGTTTCAGACTGGATAAAAAAGCAGGACCCATCTATTTGCTGTCTACAAGAGACTCATTTTAGACAGAAGGACACCTACAACTTGAAAATAAAAGGTTGGAGAACCATTTATCATTCAAATGGTCCTCAAAAGAAAGCAGGGGTTGCCATCCTTATATCAGATAAATTAAAATTTACCCCAAAGACTATAGTGAGAGATGAAGAGGGACACTATCTCATACTCAAAGGATCTATCCAACAAGAGGACTTAACAATCCTCAATATATATGCCCCGAATGTGGGAGCTGCCAAATATTTAAACCAATTAATAACCAAACTCAAGAAATACCTTGATAATAATACACTTATACTTGGTGACTTCAATCTAGCTCTTTCTACCCTGGATAGGTCTTCTAAGCACAACATCTCCAAAGAAACGAGAGCTTTAAATGATACACTGGACCAGATGGATTTCACAGATATCTACAGAACTTTACATCCAAACTCAACTGAATACACATTCTTCTCAAGTGCACATGGAACTTTCTCCAGGATAGACCACATACTGGGTCACAAATCGGGTCTGAACCGATACCAAAACATCGGGATAGTCCCTTGTATATTCTCAGACCATAATGCCTTGAAATTAGAACTTAATCACAACAAGAAGTATGGAAGGACCACAAACACATGGAGGTTAAGGACCATCCTGCTAAAAGATGAAAAGGTCAACCAGGAAATTAAGGAAGAATTAAAAAGATTCATGGAAACTAATGAGAATGAAGATACAACCATTCAAAATCTTTGGGATGCAGCAAAAGCAGTCCTGAGGGGGAAATACATCGCAATACAAGCATACATTCAAAAACTGGAAAGATCTCAAATTCAAAAGCTCACCTTACACATAAAGGAACTAGAGAAAAAGCAACAAATAGACCCCACCCCCAGCAGAAGAAGAGAGTTAATTAAAATTCGAGCAGAACTCAATGATATCGAGACCAAAAGAACTGTGGAACAGATCAACAGAACCAGGAGTTGGTTCTTTGAAAGAATTAATAAGATAGATAAACCATTAGCCAACCTTATTAAAAAGAAGAGAGAGAAGACTCAAATTAATAAAATCATGAATGAGAAAGGAGAGATCACTACCAACACCAAGGAAATACAAATGATTTTAAAAACATATTATGAACAGCTCTACGCCAATAAATTAGGCAATCTAGAAGAAATGGACGCATTCCTGGAAAGCCACAAACTACCAAAACTGGAGCAGGAAGAAATAGAAAACCTGAACAGGCCAATAACCAGGGAGGAAATTGAAGCAGTCATCAAAAACCTCCCAAGACACAAGAGTCCAGGGCCAGATGGCTTCCCAGGGGAATTCTATCAAACGTTTAAAGAAGAAATCATACCTATTCTACTAAAGCTGTTTGGAAAGATAGAAAGACATGGAGTACTTCCAAATTCGTTCTATGAGGCCAGCATCACCTTAATTCCAAAACCAGACAAAGACCCCACCAAAAAGGAGAATTACAGACCAATATCCCTGATGAACATGGATGCAAAAATTCTCAACAAGATACTAGCCAATAGGATCCAACAACACATTAAGAAAATTATTCACCATGACCAAGTAGGATTTATCCCTGGGACACAAGGCTGGTTCAACACTCGTAAAACCATCAATGTGATTCATCATATCAGCAAGAGAAAAACCAAGAACCATATGATACTCTCATTAGATGCAGAGAAAGCATTTGACAAAATACAACATCCATTCCTGATTAAAACCCTTCAGAGTATTGGGATAGAGGGAACTTTCCTCGACATCTTAAAAGCCATCTACGAAAAGCCCACAGCAAATATCATTCTCAATGGGGAAGCACTGGGAGCCTTTCCCGTAAGATCAGGAACAAGACAGGGATGTCCACTCTCACCACTGCTGTTCAACATAGTTCTGGAAGTCCTCGCCTCAGCAATCAGACAACAAAAAGACATTAAAGGCATTCAAATTGGCAAAGAAGAAGTCAAACTCTCCCTCTTCGCCGATGACATGATACTCTACATAGAAAACCCAAAAGCCTCCACCCCCAGATTGCTAGAACTCATACAGCAATTTGGTAGCGTGGCAGGATACAAAATCAATGCCCAGAAATCAATGGCATTTCTATACACTAACAATGAGACTGAAGAAAGAGAAATTAAGGAGTCAATCCCATTTACAATTGCACCCAAAAGCATAAGATACCTAGGAATAAACCTAACCAAAGAGGTAAAAGATCTATACCCTAAAAACTATAGAACACTTCTGAAAGAAATTGAGGAAGACACAAAGAGATGGAAAAATATTCCATGCTCATGGATTGGCAGAATTAATATTGTAAAAATGTCAATGTTACCCAGGGCAATTTATACGTTTAATGCAATCCCTATCAAAATACCATGGACTTTCTTCAGAGAGTTAGAACAAATTATTTTAAGATTTGTGTGGAATCAGAAAAGACCCCGAATAGCCAGGGGAATTTTAAAAAAGAAAACCATATCTGGGGGCATCACAATGCCAGATTTCAGGTTGTACTACAAAGCTGTGGTCATCAAGACAGTGTGGTACTGGCACAAAAACAGACACATAGATCAATGGAACAGAATAGAGAACCCAGAAGGGGACCCTGAAATGTACGGTCATCTAATATTCGATAAAGGAGGAAAGACTATCCATTGGAAGAAAGACAGTCTCTTCAATAAATGGTGCTGGGAAAATTGGACATCCACATGCAGAAGAATGAAACTGGACCACTCTCTTTCACCATACACAAAGATAAACTCAAAATGGATGAAAGATCTAAATGTGAGACAAGATTCCATCAAAATCCTAGAGGAGAACACAGGCAACACCCTTTTTGAACTTGGCCACAGTAACTTCTTGCAAGATACATCCACAAAGGCAAAAGAAACAAAAGCAAATATGAACTATTGGGACTTCATCAAGATAAGAAGCTTTTGCACAGCAAAGGATACAGTCAACAAAACTAAAAGACAACCTACAGAATGGGAGAAGATATTTGCAAATGACATATCAGATAAAGGGCTAGTTTCCAAAATCTATAAAGAACTTATTAAACTCAGCACCAAAGAAACAAACAATCCAATCATGAAATGGGCAAAAGACATGAAGAGAAATCTCACAGAGGAAGACATGGACATGGCCAACATGCACATGAGAAAATGCTCTGCATCACTTGCCATCAGGGAAATACAAATCAAAACCACAATGAGATCCCACGTCACACCAGTGAGAATGGGGAAAATTAACAAGGCAGGAAACAACAAATGTTGGAGAGGATGCGGAGAAAAGGGAACCCTCTTACACTGTTGGTGGGAATGTGAACTGGTGCAGCCACTCTGGAAAACTGTGTGGAGGTTCCTCAAAGAGTTAAAAATAGACCTGCCCTACGACCCAGCAATTGCACTGTTGGGGATTTACCCCAAAGATTCAGATGCAATGAAACGTCGAGACACCTGCACCCCGATGTTTCTATCAGCTTGGCCACAATAGCCAAACTGTGGAAGGAGCCTCGGTGTCCATCGAAAGATGAATGGATAAAGAAGATGTGGTTTATGTATACAATGGAATATTACTCAGCAATTAGAAACGACAAATACCCACCATTTGCTTCAACGTGGATGGAACTGGAGGGTATTATGCTGAGTGTAATAAGTCAATCGGAGAGGGACAAACAGTGTATGTTCTCATTCATTTGGGGAATATGAATAATGGTGAAAGGGAATATAAAGGAAGGGAGAAGAAATGTTGGGAAATATCAGGAAGGGAGACAGAACATAAAGACTCCTAACTCGGGGAAACGAACTAGGGGTGGTGGAAGGGGAGGAGGGCGGGTGTTGGAGGGGAAGGGGTGACGGGCACTGAGGTGGACACTTGACGGGATGAGCACTGGGTGTTTTTCTGTATGTTGGTAAATTGAACACCAATAAAAATTAATTAAAAAAATTAAAAAAAATAAAAAATAAAAAATAAAAAAAAATAAAATTTTAGAATTCTAAAAAAAAAAAAAAAAAAAAAAAGAAAATCCAACCACAAGATGTTCCAGAGACAGTGCCCAGCGAGGACGTGTGCAGCTCTCCGCCCACCATGAGACTAAATGAGCAAGAGGAAACTGGGAGAATCATCGAAATGCAACGTCTGGAAATCCAACGCCTCAGAGACCAGATCCAAGAGCAGGAGCAGGTCCCGGGCTTCCACCCCCTTGCTGGAATTCGGCTTCCTTCCCTGGTCCGGTCAGAAGTGGATTTTGAGGTGCAGACCAACTGATCCCCCCTGGGGAGCCATCTGCAGGTATCCTGGGAGCCCGGCACCTCTGCGCCCAGGCCAACTCTGTGCTGTCCCTGCGGTCCCCACAGCACTGGCCCTACCAAGCTTTTTCTCCTGCCCGACGGAACTTGGGACATGGTCAGAATAAAGATGTTTGCCCATCAAAAAAAAAAAATCATCTTATGATGATCACTGAAGTCATTTTTGCCCAGAAGGCATCTGCCAAACTGAAAATTGAAGCTACAACTTCTGAAGATGTTTTGGTTATATGGAGAAATAGAAAAAATCAAATCTTGCTCAAGTTGTAGAGTAAAATGTTATATACTCTTTTGATAAAATTCAGAACCCAAAATCTGTAACCTCAGTTTAATTGTGAATCAAAAATAAATACATCCTAACTACATGTCAGAGTAGCAATGGCAACAAAAATTCTTTAGTACTAAGTATGAAATTGGGCAAATATGTATTAAATACATAATTTCCTATAAATTAAAATCATATAGGATAATCTTTCATTATATTGTAGATCCACAAAATCACAACATCAACATGGTCAAAAACAAAACAAAATTCAAGCACAAATGTAATTTAAAATTATTCCTGTTTTGCATAGCCACCAAGTGGCTAGCAAAAGCAAGCACAATTAGCTTCATACTAGAACAAAAGTTTGCCAAGAAAAATAAATTATGTTAAAAAGTCAAACACATAAACATGGTACTTTGAGAAAAAAAATAAGAAAAAAGAACAGAAACAGATCTGCATAATTTTTCTTATCAGAATTCCCAGACTTTATTAGTAGGTTTGCTTACTCTGTTTCAGAAATAAAATATAAAAATAACTAAAAACTTTTATCAGAATGCCAATATCAGATTCCAGTAAAGTCAAACCAAATATCTAGTGAAATGGTAACAAAACATAACAAAATAATAACAAAAACATGATGAATAGCTTTAACACATATATAGATAGAGCTGACAAAAGAACTCATGTACTGGTAGATAAATCAAATGAAAGTATCATCAAGGTGACATATAAATATAATGATTTAGAAAATAAGAAATAGCTATTAACACATATATTAGTGTTTTTTTTTCTATCATAACAAATTGCCACAGATTTACTACCTTACACAACACAGATCATTACCTTTCAGTTCTATAGGTTGGAAGTCAGTACAGGTTTTACTGGATTAAAATCAAGGTAGAGCCGACTGCTTTTATTTCTGGAAGTTGTAAAGGCAAATCTATTTCCTGCTTATCCTGGTTTTTGGAAAAATTTAGTTACTTGTTGTTATAGGACTGATATCCCTCATTTCTTGCTGGCTGCAATCCAATGGTCGGTCATACATATCTGCGAGAGGCCGCCATATCTCTTGACTCATGGGTCCCTTCTTATATCTTAGAGCCAGCAACGTCCATCTCAAGTTGAATTTTTTTGAAACACTCTTTTATTCATCTCCCACATTTAAGGACTCATGCATTTAAATTGAAATTACTCTGATAATTCAGGATAATCTTCCTATCTTAGAATGTTGGCCTTAATTATATCTGCAAAGTCTCTTTTGCTATGAGTGGTAACATATTCAAAGGTTGGGAGCTTAGGAATATGGGCATCTTTGAATGAGTATTATTCTATTTCTTGTAACTTATAACAAAGGTAGAATTATGTGTAACCATAATTACATAAAAAGGAAAAAGAACGTAAATAAAAAATATGTAAGTAAACAGTGGCTGGTAATGTTTTCAAAATGATAAAAACACTAATCCCCAAAGAAGTTCAAGAATCTTCAAATGCGGGACGCCTGAGTGGCTCAGCAGTTGAGCATCTGCCTTCGGCTCAGGAGGTGCTCCCAGAGTACCAGGATAGAGTCCCACATCAGGCTCCCTGCAGGGAGCCTGCTTTTCCCTCTGCCTGTGCCTCTACCTCTCTCTCTCTGTCTCTCATGAATAAATGAATGAAATCTTTAAAAAAAAATCTCTGAAGCTCCAAGCCTGGATAGCTTCACAGGTGCATTATGTCCAATATTTAAGGAATAATATCAATAATACCAGTCTTACATTTAAGTCTTTCAGAAAATTAAGGAAGAAAGAATAGCTCTCAATACATTTTAGGGGGTTTTCATAGATATGATACTATATCCTGGTGATTATGCTACAACAAATACAAATCAATATATCACCTATTCTCAAGGAGGAGGAAAAAGTGTCAGCAAATTGAGTTCAGCAGTATATAATTAGGAAAATGCATCATGACCAATTGATATGTATCATAAGAATGCATTAGAAACTTACTAATTATATAGCACATTATAAAGAAGGAAAATAATATATCACACTAATAGATGCTGTAAAAGTATTTGACAACACTTAGCATATACACATGCACACACACACACACACACACACACAGAATAATCTCTTTCAGCAATCTATGAAGAGAAGGGAACTTCCTCAATCTGACAAAGAACAGTTGTGAACAAAAATCCAACACCAAAATAAATGGTAAAAATTGAAAACTTCCCACTAAGACAGGGAATATGGTGGAGATGTCCTATTAAATTATTTGCATTTGGCATTGAATTGGAGATTCTAGACAGAACACTAGAAGAAGAAAAAGAAACAAAAATTGTA
This sequence comes from Vulpes lagopus, assembly GCF_018345385.1. NCBI lineage: Eukaryota > Metazoa > Chordata > Mammalia > Carnivora > Canidae > Vulpes > Vulpes lagopus. The sequence goes on along the minus strand of NW_024570642.1, from coordinate 124,783 downwards.
AATATTGTAGAAGAAGAAGCAAAGTATTTTTATCGAGATGACAAAATTATAAATTTAAAAAATCCAAAGTAGTCTACAAGCAACTACCAGAACTGGTAGGTACAATATTGCAATTTGAAAAGTTTAGAAGTAATCAATTATGTTTCTATATACTAACAATAAAATATTAGAAAATAAAGGTATAAAAGCTATCATTTAAAATAGTAGAAAAAAAATAAAATAGAAAAATTCTAAGAAATCAATTTAAGAAAAGATGTACAAGACCTACATACTGAATATTACATAATATTTTAGGAATAAGTTAAAGGGATCCCTGGGTGGCGCAGCGGTTTGGCGCCTGCCTTTGGCCCGGGGCGCGATCCTGGAGACCCGGGATCGAATCCCACGTCAGGCTCCCGGTGCATGGAGCCTGCTTCTCCCTCTGCTTATGTCTCTGCCTCTCTCTCTCTCTCTGACTATCATAAATAAATAATAAAAAAAAAAATTAGTTTAAAAAAAGGGATCCCTGGGTGGCGCAGCGGTTTGGCGCCTGCCTTTGACCCAGGGCGCGATCCTGGAGACCCGGGATCGAATCCCACATCAGGCTCCCGGTGCATGGAGCCTGCTTCTCCCTCCGCCTGTGTCTCTGCCTCTCTCTCTCTCTCTGTGACTATCATAAATAAATAAAAAATTAAAAAAAAAATTTATAAAAAAAAAAAAAAGGAATAAGTTAAAGATCTAAGTGAATAGAGAGATATTACATGTCTAAGGATTGGAAGAATCAATATTGTTATGAGCTATGTTTTCTCTCAATTAAATACATTTTATTCAGGCTTTTATCAGGCTTTTATGAAGAAATTGACAAAATTATTTTTAAATTTATGAAAATACAAAGGACTTCTTGAACTAATGTCCTTCATGCAGTGACTTAGCAATCCAGGAGGCAATGATCTTTTGCTCTAACTTTAAAACAGGAGTGTTATTCCATAGTAGTGACAAGAGAGGAGATAATTTGTTTCATTACATAGTTCATGGAAGTCATATTGACTTTGCTTACAACCCCTTGGCCGGAACTGACCTATGACCCCACCTAATTTCAAAGAGAGAAGGAAATCTACATTATTCTATTGACACTCTCTTGACTGAAAGAAGAAGAAAAGTGAAATTGATAAACATTAGGAATCTAGCATTGTGACCTTGAGAAAGCAGGGACATATGTGCAAAGTGACATGGACATGAATATTCACAGCAACATTATTCATAATAACTAAAAAGTTAAAATTACCCAAATACTGTTATTATTACCAAATAATACTGTTAGTTTGTAAAAATGAATAGAGGGACATCAGTGGGAATGGTGGAGCAAGGACCTCCAAAAATCTGCTCCTCCATAAAAGCAGCAACAAAACTGAAAAAAAAAATTGTAAAAAATGACTTTTTCAGTACTCTTGACATTACCTAAAAACTAGCAACAATCCATAGAGCTATTAAAAAACGGCTAAATCTCAGTAAAAACAGTGACCTTGGATGTATATTAACTTGCCCTGTTCCTGTTCCATTCCTCTTAGGTCTACGGTAGCCGCAAAAACTAACAGCCCTAGTATTTCATTTTAAAAAAAATTTTTTTTTATTTATGATAGTCACAGAAAGAGAGAGAGAGAGGCAGAGACACAGGCAGAGGGAGAAGCAGGCTCCATGCTGGGAGCCCGACGTGGGACTCGATCCCAGGACACCAGGATCGCGCCCTGGGCCAAAGGCAGGCACTAAACCACTGAGCCACACAGGGATCCCCGTTTTTCAATTTTTAAAAATATTGTATTTATTTATTCATTTATGGGAGACACAGGGAGAGAGAGAGAGGCAGAGACGCAGGCAGAGGGAGAAGCAGGCTCCATGAAGGGAGCCGGAGGTGGGACTCTATCCCAGGATTCCAGGATCACGCCGTGGGCCAAAGGCAGGTGCTAAACCACTGAGCCACCCAGGGATCCTAGCCCTAGTATTTCAATGAAAAGCAACAGTTTAGCTGTCCACTAGAGAGGACATATTATAATTGGATCTCTAAAAAACATCATTTTCAAAAAATTGTAATTATTTTATCTGTCTGGCAATTCCATGGAAACCCCCATTTGCAGGGCTAGTCTTTATTTGACCTGACTCAAAGCTAACTCAAGTGCAAATAGCTTTTTCCCAGCGGGGCAAGGGAATTGTCAAAAATAATCAGCAGCAACTGTTTAAATCATAACTGCCTGAGGCTGCAATAATGGTTGGGGCAAAAGAAGAAGAGACCAAAAACACTTAAAAGGAAAGCTAAGATTGAAATATCCATTTGAAATTTTGAATTGCTCTAATATATTCCTGGGGATCTAGAGTCCACGCACATGTATAGGACAGTGCTCATACCTAGGGCTATGCAAATGCCCAGGAAAAACCTGAGAAAGCCTCTACCTAATCTTAATCTTCTGCATAAACAACAGTTAAAGGATAAGGAAAAGTTGTAAACTGCCTGCCTGAGTGAGCATTGAAGGTATTACCCCAGCACACACACAGAGCCCTTTGGCAAAGGTTTGGGGAATTACTTGTTTTCTGGGCTTTAAGATAAGCTCTATCTGAAGATTAGCTAAATACTAAGGAATACTAAGCTAATAAGATAGTTCAGTGGCCACATACAACAAAGAACAGAATTTTCAAATTACTTCTGGAAAGTCACTAAACAAACAAAAAGCAAAAACAACCATAGCAACAGCAACAAACACTGGAGATGGGAAATCTCATTTACAGAGTTGAAACATTAATATTGTTTAACTATCTACTATTTAATAAAATGAGATATACAAAAAAAGAAAATATGGCCTATAGAGAAAAAAATAGAAATAAAAATTGTTCCATACTTAAATGTGAAAAGTCATACTTAAATCAGCTATTATAAATATGCTGATTATATTATAAATATTAAAATATTATAAATATGGCTGAGTTTTAAAAGGGTGTGGCCTGTGTTCTCCTTGAGGATTTTGATGGAATCTTGTCTCACATTTAGATCTTTCATCCATTTTGAGTTTATCTTTGTGTATGGTGAAAGAGAGTGGTCTAGTTTCATTCTTCTGCATGTGGATGTCCAATTTTCCCAGCACCATTTATTGAAGAGACTGTCTTTCTTCCAATGGATAGTCTTTCCTCCTTTATCGAATATTAGTTGACCATAAAGTTGAGGGTCCACTTCTGGGTTCTCTATTCTGTTCCATTGATCTATGTGTCTGTTTTTGTGCCAGGACCACACTGTCTTGATGACCACAGCTTTGTAGTACAACCTGAAATCTGGCATTGGGATGCCCCCAGCTTTGGTTTTCTTTTTTAAAATTCCCCTGGCTATTTGGGGTCTTTTGTGATTCCACACAAATCTTAAAATAATTTGTTCCAACTCTCTGAAGAAAGTCCATGGTATTTTTATAGGGATTGCATTAAACGTGTAAATTACCCTGGGTAACATTGACATTTTCACAATATTAATTCTGCCAATCCATGAGCATGGAATATTTTTCCATCTCTTTGTGTCTTCCTCAATTTCTTTCAGAAGTGTTCTGTAGTTTTTTGGGTATAGATCCTTTACCTCCTTGGTTACGTTTATTCCTAGGTATCTTATGCTTTTGGGTGCAATTGCAAATGGGATTCACTTCTTAATTTCTCTTTCTTCAGTCTCATTGTTCGTGTATAGAAATGCCACTGCTTTCTGGGCATTGATTTTGTATCCTGCCAAACTGCCAAATTGCTGTAGGAGTTCTAGTAATCTTGGGGTGGAGCCTTTTGGGTTTTCTATCTAGAGTATCATGTCATCAGCGAAGAGGGAGAGTTTGACTTCTTTGCCAATTTTTTTTTTTTGTAAACTCTTTTTTTTTTTTAAATTAATTTTTATTGGTGTTCAATTTACCAACATACAGAAAAACACCCAGTGCTCATCCCATTAAGTGTCCACCTCAGTGCCCGTCACCCATTCCCCTCCAACACCCGCCCTCCTCCCCTTCCACCACCCCTAGTTCGTTTCCCCGAGTTAGGAGTCTTTATGTTCTGTCTCCCTTCCTGATATTTCCCAACATTTCTTTTCCCTTCCTTTATATTCCCTTTCACTATTATTCATATTCCCCAAATGAATGAGAACATACACTGTCCTTCTCCGATTGACTTATTTCACTCAGCATAATACCCTCGAGTTCCATCCACGTTGAAGCAAATGGTGGGTATTTGTCGTTTCTAATTGCTAAGTAATATTCCATTGTATACATAAACCACAGCTTCTTTATCCATTCATCTTTCGATGGACACCGAGGCTCCCTCCACAGTTTGGCTATTGTGGACATTGCTGATAGAAACATCGGGGTGCAGGTGTCCCGACGTTTCACTGCATCTGAATCTTTGGGGTAAATCCCCAACAGTGCAATTGCTGGGTCGTAGGGCAGGTCTATTTTTAACTCTTTGAGGAACCTCCACACAATTTTCCAGAGTGGCTGCACCAGTTCACATTCCCACCAACAGTGTAAGAGGGTTCCCTTTTCTCCGCATCCTCTCCAACATTTGTTGTTTCCTGCCTTGTTAATTTTCCCCATTCTCACTGGTGTGAGGTGGTATCTCATTGTGGTTTTGATTTGTATTTCCCTGATGGCAAGTGATGCAGAGTTTGAATGCCTTTAATGTCTTTTTGTTGTCTGATTGCTGAGGCGAGGACTTCCCGTACTATGTTGAATAGCTTTGGTGAGAGTGGACATCCCTCTCTTCTTCCTGATCTTAGGGGAAAGGCTCGCAGTGCTTCCCCATTGAGAATGATATTTGCTGTGGGCTTTTCATAGATGGCTTTAAAGATTTCGAGGAAAGTTCCCTCTATCCCAACACTCTGAAGGGTTTTGATCAGGAATGGATGCTGTATTTTAACAAATGCTTTCTCTGCATCTAATGAGAGGATCATATGGTTCTTGGCTTTTTTTGTGCTGATATGATGAATCACATTGATTGTTTTACAAGAGTTGAGCCAGCCTTGTGTCCCGGGGATAAATCCTACTTGGTCATGGTGAATAATTTTCTTAATGTGTTGTTGGATCCTATTGGCTAGTATCTTGTTGAGAATTTTTCATCCATGTGCATCAGGGATATTGGTTTGTAATTCTCCTTTTGGTGGGGTCTTACTCTGGTTTTGGAATTAAGGTGATGCTGGTCTCATAGAATGAATTTAGAAGTACTCCATCTCTTTCTATCTTTCCAAACAGCGTTAGTAGAATAGGTATGATTTCTTTAAACGTTTGATAGAATTCACCTGGGAAGCCATCTGGCCCTGGACTCTTGTGTTTTGGGAGGTTTTTGATGACTACTTCAATTTCCTCCCTGGTTATTGGCCTGTTCAGGTTTTCTATTTCTTCCTGCTCCAGTTTTGGTAGTTTGTGGCTTTCCAGGAATGCGTCCATTTCTTCTAGATTGCCTAATTTATTGGCGTAGAGCTGTTCATAATATGTTTTTAAAATCGTTTGTATTTCCTTGATGTTGGTAGTGATCTCTCCTTTCTCATTCATGATTTTATTAATTTGAGTCTTCTCTCTCTTCTTTTTAATAAGGTTGGCTAATGGTTTATCTATCTTATGAATTCTTTCAAAGAACCAACTCCTGGTTCTGTTGATCTGTTCCACAGTTCTTCTGGTCTCGATTTCGTTGAGTTCTGCTCGAATTTTAATTAACTCTCTTCTTCTGCTGGGCGTAGGGTTCATTTGCTGTTTTTTCTCTAGCTCCTTTATGTGTATGGTTAGCTTTTATATTTGATTTCTTTCCAGTATTTGAATGGATGCTTCTATTGCGATGTCTTTCCCCCTCAGGACTGCTTTTGCTGTATCCCAAAGACTTTGAATGGTTTTATCTTCATTCTCATTAGTTTCCATGAATCTTTTTAATTCTTCCTTAATTTCCTGGCTGACCCTTTCATCTTGTAGCAGGAAGGATGGTCCTTAACCTCCACGTGTTTGAGGTCCTTCCAAACTTCTTGTGATTTAGTTCTAATTTCAAGGCATTATGGTCTGAGAATATGCAGAGGACGATCCCAATCTTTTGGTATCAGTTCAGACCCGATTTGTGACCCAGTATGTGCTCTATTCTGGAGAAAGTTCCATGTGCACTTGAGAAGAATGTGTATTCAGTTGAGTTTGGATGTAAAGTTCTGTAGATATCTGTGAAATCCATCTGGTCCAGTGTATCATTTAAAGCTCTCGTTTCTTTGGAGATGTTGTGCTTAGAAGACCTATCGAGGGTAGAAAGAGCTAGATTGAAGTCATCAAGTATAAGTGTATTATTATCTAAGTATTTCTTCACTTTGGTTATTAATTGGTTTAAATATTTGGCAGCTCCCACATTCAGGGCATATATATTGAGGATTGTTAAGTCCTCTTGTTGGATAGATCCTTTCAGTATGATAGATTGTCACTCTTCATCTCTCACTGTAGTCTTCGGGGTAAATTTTTGTTTATCTGATATAAGGATGGCTACCCCTGATTTCTTTTGAGGACCATTTGAATGGTAAATTGTTCTCCAACCTTTTATTCTCAGTTTGTAGGTGTCCTTCTGTCTAAAATGAGTCTCTTGTAGGCAGCAAATAGATGGGTCCTGCTTTTTTATCCAGTCTGAAACCCTGCGCCTTTTGATGGGATCATTAAGCCCATTCACGTTCAGAGTTTTATTGACAGATATGAGTTTAGTGTCATCATGATATCTATTCAGTCCTTGTTTTTGTGGACTCTTCCACTGAACTTCTTCTTAAAGGGGAATTTTAAGAGTCCCCCTTAAAATTTCTTGCAGAGCTGGTTTGGAGGTCACATATTCTTTCAGTTCCTGCCTGTCTTGGAAGGTCTTTATCTCTCCTTCCATTTTGAATGAGAGCCTTGCTGGATAAAGTATTCTTGGTTGCATGTTCTTCTCATTTAGGACGCTGAATATATTCTGCCAGCCCTTTCTGGCCTGCCAGGACTCTGTGGAGAGGTATGCTGTTACCCTAATACTCCTCCCCATAAAGGCCAGGGATTTCTTGTCTCTTGCTGCTTTCAGGATCTTCTCTTTATCTTTGGAATTTGCAAGCTTAACTACTAAATGTCGAGGTGTTGAACGGTTTTTATTGATTTTAGGGGGGGAATCTCTCTATTTCCTGGATCTTTTTTTTTTTTTTTTTTTTTTTTATTTCCTGGATCTTAATGCCTGTTTCCCCTCCCAGATTAGGAAAGTTTTCAGCTATGATTTGTTCAAATACATGTTCTGGCCCTCTGTCCCTTTTGGCGCCCTCGGGAACCCCAATTAAACGTAGGTTTTTCTTCCTCAGGCTGTCGTTGATTTCCCTTAATCTGTGTTCACAGTCTTTTAATTGTCTGTCTCTTTTTCCTCAGTTTCCCTCTTTGCCATCAACTTGTCTTCTATGTCACTCACTCGTTCTTCCACCTCGTTAACCCTCATCCTTAGGACTTCTAGTTTGGATTGCATCTCATTCAATTGATTTTTAATTTCTGACTGATTGGATCTAAATTCTGCAGTCATGAAGGCTCTTGAGTCCTATGGTTTTTTCTAGAGCCACCAGTAGCTGTATAATAGTGCTTCTGAATTGGCCTTCTGACATTGAATTGTAATCCAGATTTTGTAACACTGTGGGAGAGAGGACTCTTTCTGATTCTTTCTTTTGAGGTGAGGTTTTCCTTCTAGTCCTTTTGCTCAGTGCAGAGTGGCCAAAAACAAGTTGTATTGTCAAAAGGAGAAAAAGAGAGAGAGAGAAGGAAAGAAAAAAGAAAAAGAAAAAAGAAAAAGAAGAAAAAAAGGAAAAAAGAAGAAAAAGAGAAAGAAAAAGAAAGAAAGGTGAAAAAAAGCGTGGGGGAAGCAATCAGAAATCAAAAAAGAAAAAAACCACAAAAACAAAAAACACGGGGGAGTATCCTCTGATTCTGTATACTTTGAGTCCCTTGACCTCCCCTGGAACTGGTCCGTCTAGCTGGTCTTCTGGGGGAGGGGCCTGCTGTGCTGATTTTCAGGTATTAGCACTTGGGGGAGCTGCTCTGCCCCTGCCTGGTGCAGGGCCCAGTGGGGGGTGTTCACCCCGTGAGGCCCCAGGAGGAACAACCGCCGTGGCGGGGCCAGCTCTGCAGCCCTGGAGTCAGCTCCTGCAGTAGCTCCGGGGCTCTCCGTCTGCAGGGCCTGGAGGCTCCGGGGCGGGTCTGCTGATCTGCTCAGCTTGGGGCAGGATCATGCTCGCTCATCTGGGCCCTCCCGGCCTCTGGCTGTCCCGGGGGACGCCGGATCCTGGGCTGTCCTGGCACCCTGTGCTCCGGGGCCTGCGCTGTTGGTTCACCCTCCCGCCCCGCAGTCCCCTCCGCGGTGCCGCCTCCCGAGCCCCTCCGAGCTGCTCCAGGCCCCGCCGGGCGCGCTTCAGCCCTTAGGGAGCTCGGCGCACTCTCCAGGGGGCGCAGGTGCCTGTTAGTGTCCCAGGGAGCCCGAGGGCATCCCCGCCCTCCCGGGTCCTGCTCTAACTCCCTGCGGGCCCCTTTCTGCCCTGGAAGGTTGGTGCAGCTCCTGCTTCTCCGGGACGGGGCTCTCCTGTCCTGGGGACACTCGCCCCAGCCTTAGCCTGGCTCTTCGCGGGCCCCTCCCCCTTGGAGGCCTTTTGTTTCTTTATTTCATTTTCCCCATCTTCCTACCTGCTAGAAGCGCGAACTCTTCTCACTGTAGCATTCCAGCTGGTCTCTCTTTAAATCCCAGGCCGAATTCATAGATTTTCAGGATGATTTGAAGGTTATCTAGGTAATTTGGTGGAGACAGGTGATTTGGGGACCCTACTCTTCTGCCGTCTTGCCCCTCCTCCTCGTTTTCCTCTGATTTAAAAGACATCTACAAAGTAATACATATAAACCTATGCTGATATAGATATAATGTATAAATATGTGATTTTTATCATAGTAGCACAAAGGAGAAGGGATGGGGCTATGTAGGAGCAACATTTTTATTTATTTGTTTTATTTTTTTAAAAGATTTTATTTATTTATTCATGAGAGACACAGAGACAGAGAGGCAGAGACACAGGCCCAGGGAGAAGCAGGCTCCCCGCTGGGAGCCCAGTGTGGGACTCAATCCCATATCCTGGGATCATGCCCTGGGTCAAAGGCAGATGCTCAACTGCTGAGTCACCCAGATGTCCCAGGAGCAATATTTTTAGATACTATTGAAATTAAGTTGGTTTTAATTTAAACTAGATTGTTTTAGTTATTAAATAAACCTCTTGGAAAATATCAGGGCCAGAACTAAGAAAATAAAAACCTGTAGTAAAAGAAATGACAGGTGAATTAAAGTGGTACACAAGAAAATATTTTGTTATAATTTTTGTACAAAAATTGCTATAATTATTTATAATTTTTGTACAAAATTTGCTATAATTATTTTGTACAAAATAATATAGTATTGGATAAATTGAGGAGTTAAAAAGACACAGACCTATATTAAAACATATAGCAAAATGGCATATGTAAATCCTATCTTAATGTCAATTACGTTAAAGGTAAATGGGTGTAACATACCAATAAAAAAGACAGAATTCAGCATAATGGATTAATAAAAAGTATAATCCAACTGTATGTTGCCCACAAGAAGCACATTTTATATTATATGGTGGAAATAAGTCAAAATTAAAAGATACAAGTAGGTTGAAAGAATGGAAAAAGATAAACAATGCACAAGGTAGCAAAAGAGAGTTGCTATGCTAATCTTAGGCAAAACAGATTTCAAGACAAAAATGTTGTTAGTATAACATTTTATAATTATAAAAGGGTTAAATCACCCAGAAAACCCAAAAATTATAAATGTATACAGGTATACTTCAGATATATTGCAGGTTCAGTTCAGGACCATTGCATTAAAGTAAATATAGCAATAAAGCAAGTCAAATGACATTTTTGTTTTGTTTTGTTTTCTAATGTATATACAAGTTATGTGTACATTAGACTATAGTCTTGTAAGTGTGCAATAATAACTTTATATATAAAAACAGTGTACATAATTTAAAAATATTGTTTAAAATGCTAAGAATCATTTGAGCTTTTAGCAAGTCATAATCTTTTTAATTTGTGGAGGGTCTTCCCTCAATCTTGATGGCCACTTACCGATCAGGGTTGTGGTTGCCGAGGTAAGAGTAGCTATAGCAATTTTTAAAAAATGAAACAACAATGAAGTTTGTCGCATCAATTGACTCTTCCTTCCATGAACCATTTCTCTGTAGCATATGATTTTGTTTGATAGCATTTTTCTCGCAGTAGAATCTCTTTCAAAAATTGGAGTCAATCCTCTCAAACCCAGCTACTGCTTTATCAGCTAAGTTTATGTAATATTCTAAGTCCTCTATTGTTATTTCAGCAATCTTCATAGCACCTTCACCAGAGGTAGATTCCTTCCTAATAAATCACTTTCTTTTCTCATCCATGAGAAGCAACTCCTTATCCAGGCTAGTTTTACCATCAGATTGTAGCAATGCAGTCGCATCTTTATGCTTCACTTCTAGTTCTTCTATTTCCACCACTTCTTTTTTATTAATTTTATTTTTACTTTTTTTATTTCTACCACTTCTGCAGTTACTTCTTCCTTTGAAGTCTTGAGATCACTAAATTCATCCATGAATTCACTTCTTTAAAACTCCTATTAATGTTGATGTTTTTATCTCTTCCCATGAATTGTGAATGTTCTTGATGGCATCTAGAATGGTGAATTATTTTTGGAAGACATTCAATTTACTTTGCCCAGATTCATCAAAGGAATCACTATCTATGGCAGCTAAAGCCTTATAAAATACATTTTTAAATAATAAGACTTGAGATTTGGAGTTACTCCTTGATCCATGAGCAGCAGAATGGATGTTGTGTTAGTAGCCATGAAAATATCACTCTCATTATACATTTCCATCAGAGTTGTTGGGTGACTGGGTGCATTGTTGGTGAACAATCATATTTTGAAAGGAATCTTTCTTTTTTTCCAGTAGGTGTTGACAGTGGAGTTAAGATGTTGAGTAACCATGTTGTAAACAGACGTGCTATCATCCAGGGTTTGTTTATAGAGCATAGGGTTCAACTTAAAGTCACAAGCTGCATTAACACCCACAAGAGAATCAGCCTGTTCTTTGAAGCTGTGAAGCCAGGCATTAACTTTACTCTCTAGTCAAGATAATCCTAGTTGGAATCTTCTTCCAACAGAATGTTGTTTTATTTATGTTGAAAATCTGTTGTTTAGTGTAGCTGCCTTCATGATTTATATTAGGTAGATGTTCTGGATAACTTCTGTAGTTTCTACATCAACACATGTTTCTTCACCTTGCAATTTTATGTTACAGAGAGAGCTTCCTTCCTTAAACCACATGACCAGCTACTGGTCGCTTCCAACTTTTCTTCTGCAGCTTACTCTACTCTCTTAGCCTTCATAGGGATGAGAGAGTTAACGCCTTGCTCTGGATTAGGCTTTGACTTCAAGGAATGTTGTGGCTGGTTCAATTTTCTATGCAGATCACTAAAACTCTCCATATTAACAATAAGACTATTTCACTTTCTTATTATTCATGTGTTCACTGGAGTAACACTTTTAATTTCCTTCAAGAAGTTTTCCTTTGCATTCACAGATTGAGTAACCAGCACAAGAAGTCTGCCTTTCACCCTATCTCACTTTTTGACATTCCTTCTTCACTAAGCTTAGTCATTTCTAGCTTCTGATGTAGTGAGATATGTGCAACTCTTCCTTTCACTTGAATGCTTAGAGGCCATTATAAGGTTATTGACTGGCATAATTTCAATATTGTTGTGTCTTAGCGAATAGGGAGGCCTAAGGAGAGGAAGAGAGATGGGAGCAGCCAGTCACTGGAGCAACCAGAAAACATACAGGTATTGATTAAGTTCACCATCTTATATGGGTGTAGTTCATGGAACCCAAATCAATGATAGTAGCTTCAAAGATTACTAATCATCATAACAAATATAATAATAATGAAAATGCTTAAAATGTTGCAAGAATTACCAAAATGTGATACAGAGACATGAAGTGAGCAAATGCTGTTGGGAAAATCACTGACAGACTTACTCAACAGAAGTTGCCAAAAACCTGCAGTTTGTAAAAAAAAATGCATGTCTGCTAAGTATAATAAAGTGAAGCACAATTAAACAAGATACACCCATGTAAACATGTAAACAGAGCCCCAAAATTACTGAAGTAAAAAGACTGACAGAATTTATGGGAAGAATAACCAATTCACAACATAACAATGTAAAACTTCAATACTTCACTCTCAATCATGGATAAAGGAACTAGAAAAAAGATCAACATAGAAGTAGAAGACTTGAAAAACACTATAATAACTAGACCTAACAGACATCAGTAGGACACTCCAACCAAAAACAGCAGAACATACATTCTTCTCAAGTGTGCATGGATACTCTCCAGGATTGACAGTATATTAAGCCGTAAAACAAGCTTTCCTAAATTAAAAAGGATTGTGATCATACAGATATGTTCTATGATTCCAATGGAATGGAATTATAAAATGATAAAGAAATTTGTAAATTAGTTAAAATATGGAATTTAAAACTTTCCTAAATAACCAGTTAGTCAAAGAACAAATTTCAACGGGAACTTTATTACTCTTTGAAGTAATAAAAAAAAGAAACAGCATACAAAACTTAAGGAGTACAGGTGGAATGGTACTAGAGGGAAATTTATAACTGAAAAAAAACCTGTTTTAGAAAGAAAAAAAACCTCAAATCAATGATCCAACCTTTCATTTTAAAAAGCTATAAAACAAAAAGTAAACTCAATGCAAATCTGCAGAATAGAGGAAATAATAATGACTAGAGAGAAAATAAATTGTAAAAACCCAGAAAAATAATAAAGTTAAACACAAAAGTTGATTCTTTGAAAAAAATTGATTTTAGCAAGAAAAAGAGAGGTTTTTAAATTTCTAATATCAAGAATGAAAGACAATACAGTACTACTGACCTTAAATAAATTTAAAAAATAGCATATCCTATACTATGAACAATGGTATGGCAAGAACATAGATAACCTATATGAAATGGACAAATTCCTACCAAGACACAAATTACAGGATGTGACTCAAGAAGAAATAGGGAATATTAACAGACTTACAAGAAGTAAAAATATTGAACTAGTAATTTAAAAATAAATGAACATTCTGTAAAAAAAAAAAAAAAGGCTCAAATGGCTATTTGGGCTAATTCTTCCAAATATTTAGAATAGAAATAATATAAATTTTTACAAACATTTCCAGAAAGTAGAAGAAGAAGGAATTCTTCTGAATACATTGTATGAGACTAGCCTTTATATTAAATCCATATAAAGCCATTATAAAGGAAAAATGTGCAGAACAATTTTCTTTTTTTTTTTAAATTTTTTTTTTTATTTATGATAGTCACAGAGAGAGAGAGGCAGAGACACAGGCGGAGGGAGAAGCAGGCTCCATGCACCGGGAGCCTGATGTGGGATTCGATCCCGGGTCTCCAGGATCGTGCCCTGGGCCAAAGGCAGGCGCCAAACCGCTGCGCCACCCAGGGATCCCCCAGAACAATTTTCTTAATGAAAATAGACAGAAAAATCCTAAGCAGAATTACTAGCAAACTGAATCCAGCCATATACACAAAGTAGTATAACCATAGTGTAGTAGGATTTATTCTAAGAGTGCAAGGTTATTTCAACACAAAAATAAGTCATTATAGCACAACAAGCAAATAGAATCAATGATGATAAAACATCATTTTAGGGGGTCCCTGGGTGGTTCAGTGGTTTGGCGCCTGCCTTGGGCTCAGGGCACAATCCTGGCAGGATCAAGTCCCACGTCGGCTCCCAGCATGGAGCCTGTTTCTCCCTCCTCCTGTGTCTCTGCCCCTCCCCTCTATGTGTGTCTATCATAATTAATTAATTAATTAATTAATTTAAAAAAACATCATTTTAGTAGTCACAGAAAAAATTAGCACAAGATCCAAAAATCCTTTCATAATAAAAATACTCAACAAACTAAAGGTACATGGAACTTATCCAATCCTATAAAAGATACAAAAAAATCTAGCACTGACATTATACTTAATGAAAGACTGAACGTTTTCTTAAGATCAGAAACCATGTCTAGTCTCAGTACATGTATTCAACATTAAACTAGAGGTTCTAGCCAAGACAATTAAGCTAGAAAATGAATTGAAAGGCATTCAGATGGAAAAGAAGAAGTAAAATTTTACCTACTGTAAATGACACAATCTTATATAAAGAAAATCCTTGGAGACTACAAAATTAAACCAACAACCAAGTTCATCAATGTCATAAGATTGAAAATCATTGCACAAACTCAATTATATGTCAGCACATTAGCAATGAACAATCTGAAAGTGAAATTAAGAAAATGATTCCATATATAATAGCATCAAAATGATAAAGTACTTAAGATTAAATTTAACAAAAAAATGCAAGACTTCTACACTGAAAACTATAAAACAGTATTAAAAACTTGAAGACAACTAAATAAATGGAAGTCTCTATGTTTCTGGATTTAAAAATCTAATGTTGATCAAGAGATTCCACATTTCATATGAAATCTCATACTGCATTTTTTTTGACAGAATTTGACAAGCTGATCCTAAAATTCAGAAGGAAATGCAAGGGGCCCCAAAAACCAAAGGGATCTTTAAATGGAACAAAGAGAATTTCAGAACTTAACACAAAGTGATAGTATCTAGACAATGTGGTACTGGCATGATAATAGACATATAGATCAATGAATATAATTGTGAGTTCAAAAATAAACTCTTACCTCTATGGCCAACTATTTTTCAATAAGGGTGCCCAGATAATTCAGCAGGGAACAACAGTCTTTTCAACAAATGGTTTTGGGACAACTAGAAATCCACATTCAAAAAAATGGATGTGAACCCTTACATGACACCCCTTATCAAAATTAACTCAAAATTGATTTTATTCCTAAATATAAGGGTTTAAACTGTAAAACCCCTAGAAGCAAATGTAGACATAATCCTTCATAGACTATGGATTAGGCAATGGTCTCTTAAATATGATGCCATGAACAAAAGCAAAATAAATAATAATAATAATGCACATTTCATCAAAATTGTATGCTTCAAAAGATGCTATCAAAAAACTGGAAAGAAACCTCACAAAATGGAAGAATATTTTCAAATCATATTCAATAATGGACTGGTATACAGAATATATAGAGAATTCTTACAACTTAATGAATAGACAACCCAATTAGAAATGGGCAATGCATTTGAATAAACATTTAGCACATAAAAAGATGCTCAACATCATAAGTTGTCATTATCAAAACAACAATGAAATACCACTTCACACTCCTAAGATGACTGTAATAAAAAGAAAAAGAAAAAGAAAAAGACACATAATAACAAGTGTTGACAAAGACATGGATACACTGGCATATATTTTTGGTTGAAATGGAAGATTATACAGTTGATTTGTAAAACTTTGGCATTTCCAAGTAAAACTGGGGAAAAAAATAAAGTCAGAAATAGGAGTTCATTTTGCAATATGCTTATCAAGCATATGAGTTTTATTTTCTTTTCTAGATTGAAGTCTCAAAACTAAAAGCTATATCATATATTTGTTTGTACTTCCTCATTGCTTCTGGCTCAATTTTGAAGACATATTAAATAGTGATATGCTAGCAAAAATCTAATAAATGGCCCTTAGCATAGTGGAGGAAAAGATCTAATTTGTAATATTAGCCAAGTCCAGGGATGTAAATACTCCTATGATGAATGGACTATCCATGATATATAGAAAGTAGTAAAAATAATTTGCATATTTTAAATATAAGGTATCTTTAGAGAGAGTGAAAGAAAAAGAGAAATCAATGCATGGGAAGTTAGTCTGACCTACAAAGTATTTTATCAATAATTACAGAAGTACTTTTTCCATGCCAAAATCAATAAATTATCTGTCACTATTGGTGTCCATATGATGTCAGCAAATAGAACTCATTATTTTTATTTTTAATCAGTTATTTTCTACCAATGTATACCAGGGCTGAAGAAGAAAATTTTTTTAAAGTATTTTATTTATTTATTTATTCATGAGAGACACAGAGAGAAACAAAGACATAGACAGAGGGAGAAATAGGCTCCCTCTGGGGAGCCTGATGTGGGACTCCATCCCAGGACCCCAGGGATCACGACCTGAGCCAAAGGCAGATGCTCAACCACTGAGCCACCCAGGTGCCCCAAGAAAAAAAGTATCTAATATGTAGTAAGTGTGAATGAGTCATTGGGAAGTTAGGGTACTGTCATCAATTACTTGCTGCATTAGTCTACTTGGGCTGCAAAGTAATACCATAGACTAAGTGGCTTAAAAAACTGAAATTTATTGTCTCTGGGAAAATTCAATTCCTGTTGAGAAATCTCTTCCTGGCTTCCAGATAACTATCTTCTCACTGTGCCCTAACAAGACCTTTCCTTTGTGCTCACAGAAAGACTAGATCTCTGATGTCTCTTCCTCTTAAAAGGATACTGGTCCTATTTGATCAGAGCTCCTCCACCCTTATGAACTATTTAACCTTAATTACCCCCAAAATATTGTGTCCAAATGGCTTTTTCCTTCAGTGTGTACTTTTGGGGGGTAGGGACCACTATTCGTCCTGTAACACTTGTAAGTTTCCCATAAAAATATTTCTTCTCTAAAAGATATATGATAATGTGTGTTGTGCAAAGTAGATGAAGAGTCAGTGTTTGAAGCGTAGTTAGGTAATTTATAAAAAGTGTTTTTGCTCCAGGGCAAAACCTTTATTTTTAAAATAGTCTAAAAAATAAAAATAATAAAGTAGTCTTAAATACCATATAGATATTTCCTTAGAGAAATATTTTTATTTGTTTTCTGTAAATTCTAGAAAAATTTCCATTTAGAAAAAAAAAGCAAAACAAAACATTTTCTTAGTTCTGTGGGAAATTACAAAGTATTTCATCAGATGATATGAAGCCTAAAATTCAGAAGTAAAAAGGTTAGACTTTGAATAATTCTTTTCACTAAAAGCCTCACAAAGTGAATGCTTTAAATTATTAATGAACCAATTAACCTATTATCACCTAGAAAGTAAAAAGCCTTCAAAAATGCTAAAGGGTTGTTCTCCTTAGTAATAAAATTCTGGTCTCCTAAATAAAAATGTAAGGGGTATATAATCACTTTTCCCAAATACTAAACATAAATTCTAATACATTAATCTGTTAAATAGGAACACAGAGACATTGTGACTCAATGCCCTGTAGGAATGCCTTGGCTCTATGAATTACACTATTTTCTTTATAGTCCAAGATAATGATATTCCATATATTTTTTTGAAAATGATCTTTTAGACCAGTGATTCAAGTCTCCATATTTTAAAGTAAAAAAGAATAAGCAGAGTGTATAATTTCAAATTAAAGAATTAAAGAAAACTCAGCCTTAATATGATTTCAGAATCTAATTCTGATATACTGCTATTCTCCAAAAAAGCAAAAAGGCAATCACATTTCCCTGGGTGAGAAAAATACTGTCAAATCAAATCAGCTATCTTTAAGGGAACAGACCATACAAATTAAATGAAAACATGATTTCATTACTAATCACCAATTAGAAAAAGTGGCTGAAATCATTTGATTGGTCTTGTATGGACAGTGGGATGACATACTTTTTTTTTTTTTTTCATTTGAATCACCTGATTTTTAGCTTTTCTTCTAAACTGTTTGATGTCATGCAGAAAACCAATCCCAGTCAGGTTCAGACCAGTATACTAGAACCAAAAGCTGACTTTTATCAATTTAAACAGATGAATTGATTCACTCAAGCAAGAAAAGAAAAGCAAATTTGGGGCCCAAGTTATTTACCTTGGATGATCTTAATAACAGGGTGATAGCCACATCTTTATTTCACACAGTGTAGTATGAGCAAAGCTAACGTATAGGATATCACAGCCCAAAGTGAAAGTGGGGATTGACAATCATCTGAGTAATTTATATTGTATGGATTTGCTATCTGAACAATGTAAATCAAACAAGATTGCATAAGATGTCTTTTGTCCACATGAAGTACCCCAGTTGCTGTGTAGCTCTACATATCTAAGAAAGTCAAAGTAAAGATTAATTTATGAGTATGAAATGTTATGTAGAGATTGATGCTGTTACCCTCCCAGCCCCAATCCATTTTCCAGCAGCTGTGAGGCTTGACCAGTAATGGCTCACGGCTGCAGCCTCAGCCAATGGAGCCATTTCCCCTGGAGGCTATATCTCTCCCTTCCTTTTCCCTTCCCCAGTCAACTTGAACAGTGGCTGAGTAATAAGATGATACAAAACTGGTTTCCTTATTTCAAGGTAGACTAGCTCTCTGATGTAGTTAGTGCTCCAGATCACTTCCTTCTGTTATCAGAGTATAGCTGGTTCCTCAGCCGAAACAAAAATTAGGGTTAGCTATTTGTTAACTGTACTTTTTCTCATTATTGCTTTAAAAGACATGATTCCTTTTTTTAAGTGCACATTTTTATCTGTCACCAGTCTGTTTTTGTTTACTTGCTTATTTTTTTAATTTATTTTTATTGATGTATAGTTGACACACTCTGTTATAGTAGTTTTAGGTGTACAATATAGTGACTCAACATTATGCTATGCTCACCACAAGTATAGCTATGATCTGCCACCATAGAATGCTATTACAACACCATTAACAATATTCCCTATATTTTACCTTTTATCCCAGTGCCATATTCATTTCATAATTAGAAGCCTGTACCCCCCACTCCCCTTCACATATTGTGCCCAACCCCCACCCCACTCCCTCCTGTTAACTATCAATTTGTTCTCTGTATTATGGGTCTGCTTCTGCTTTTTATATATTTTTGTTTTTACTTGTTTTGTTTTTTGAGATTCCATATAGGTGAAATAATATGGCATTGTCTTTCCTTTGATTTATTTCACTTACCATAATGCCTGCTAGGTGTATCCATGTCAATGCAATATATATAAGTTCCACATCTTCTTTATCCTTTCACCTATCAATGGACACTTGGGTTGGTTCCATATCTTGGCTATGGTAAAGAATGTTCCAATAAACATAGGAGTGCACATATCTTTTTAAATCATATTTTTATTATCTTTGGGTAAATACACAGTAGTGGAATTACTGGATCACATGGTATTTCTTTTTTTAATTTTTATAAGAAACTCCATACTGTTTTCCACAGTGGTTGCACGAATTCATGTTCCCACCAACAATACATGAAGGTTCTTTTTTCTCCACATTCTTGCCAACACTTATTTCTTATCATTTTGATTCTAGTTGTTCTGGCATATGTACTAGGTGATATCTCATTATGGATTTAATTTGCATTTCCCTAATGATTAGTGATGTTCAGCATCTTTTCATGTGTTTGTTGGCCATACGTAAATCTTCTTGGGGAAAAAAGGTCTATTTCTGTCCTCTGGTCATGTTTCAATATGATTATTTCAGGGTTTTGTTTTTGGTTTTGTTTTTTGGGTTTTGTTTTATTTTGTTGTTGAGTTGTATAAGTATTTTTAAAATATATTTTGTGGATCCCTGGGTGGCGCAGCGGTTTGGCGCCTGCCTTTGGCCCAGGGCGTGACCCTGGAGACCGGGGATCGAATCCCACATCGGGCTCCCGGTGCATGGAGCCTGCTTCTCCCTCTGCCTGTGTCTCTGCCTCTCTCTCTCTATCATAAGATAGAGTGTGACTATCATAAATAAATAAAAAAATTTTGAAAAATAAATATATATATATTTATATATATATTTAATATATATATATATTTTGGATGTTAGCCTCTTATTGGATCTATCATTTGCAAGTAACTTCTCCCATTCAGTAGTTTGCCTTTTCATTTTGTTGATGGTTTCCTTCACTATGCAAAAGCTTTTTATTTTGATACAGTCCCAATAGTTTATGTTTGCTTGTGCTTCCCTTGCCTAAGGAGACATATCTAGAAAAATGTTGCTAAGGCCAGTGTCAAAGACATTACTCCCTATGTTTTCTTTTAGGAGTTTTATGGTTTCAAGTCTCACACTTAGGGCTTTAATCCATTTTGTATTTATTTTTGTCAATGCTGTAAGAAAGTGGTCCAGTTTCATTCTTTTACATATAATTGTAATTTACATGTAATTACTAAAAAGACATGGATTTGGGTTAGTTTTTCTACTCTAACATACTTCCCTCATTACTTTTTGTCTGACAGCATTCCCTCAATTATTAGTTTCCAGATGATCTCCCATTCTGGACTCTGCTTTAAGGAAACTTTACCTAAGAAGCAGACTTGAAGAAGGTGGGTCTACCACCTGGATAGGAAAGAAGACTCTATTACTTATAGTAGGTTGACATTGGTGGTCTTTGGCATGTTGTAGCATGTGAAGTTGCTTAAATTTTCAACTGTGATAAATTGGGGTGAGATACAAGTGGAAAGAAAAAAAGTGCTCTACCTGGGGTGTTTGAGAAGCTTCAGAAAAATAGCAACTATAAGGATTTGTTATTGAATGGCTGCTGCTGAGCACCACTGATGCTTCTAAAAGAAGTATTGTAGTTCAAATCTGTTAGTTAACAACTTAAAACAACATGTGTGACTTAGAGCTCTTCCTTGGCAGCACTTAGACTTATCTCCTGCCTGTAAAGGTCAGCCATGGCTAAAGATCAGGCACATAACTTAATTCTTTGTGTGCCAAAACTTCAGAGGACAATGAATTTCCACCTTGAGCAAACCTCCTATGCAAAATCAGGACATTAATAGGAAAGAAGTGAACTCTGAGTCTTGAGATAGGCCTGTATAAAAGATACGCCTTTCACATTTAATGTGAGATACTAATTTGTCATAGTTATATAAAGCACATCTGAGCTGAATGGCAGTCATAGGGCCTGACCCATTGGCAACAAGGGAAAAGACTCAGAACATTGTGATTTTAGAGGCAAGTTAAGTGACTGGAGTGATTGGCTTTGAAGATGGGGAAAGGAAGTACAAACCAAAGTGGCCAGTAGGGACTTAAAAAGGCATAGAAGCAAATTCTGCTTTATGGCCTCCAAAAGGAACCAGTCCTGCTTACACTTTGATTTTACCCTAGTAAAACTTATTATGGACTTCTGACCTCTATAACAGTATGATAATACATATATTATATATTATATATTATATATTATATATTATATATTTATTATATATTATTCCTTCATAAGATACTAAATCCATTGAATGAGAATAAAACTACACAATTTTAGGACCCTCAAGTTAGCAGACTTTTGGGTCTCGTGGTCTGGACCATGCTAGAAGGGTTAAAAGTGCTGTATTGCACCATGCAATTTCTACCATTAAGATAGCCTTCTAAGTTTGGGAGGCAATGTATTCTGTTCTTGAAACCACCACTCAAGCATATTTATTAGATAATATGTATGCTGAAACTTTTGAGTGACACCCCAAACAATAAATAGAGGAGAGGTAAGATAAGGTAAGGTAAGGTAAGGTAAGGTAAGGTAAGGTAAGGTAAGGTAAGGTAAGACTGTTATACAAACAAGACTGATTGGGCCATGTGACTTGATAGATCCTATGGTGTTAGAGATATCTGTTAGAAAAGGACAAGATGCTTCTGCCAAGCCCCAATAGGAAAGTCACAGTGCAGAACTCAAGCTCTAGAACACAGTAATGCTGTCTTTATCAGAAAATTATAGACTATAAAAATTTCTAATATGCTACTAAACTCTGATATGGAACATTTTACAATGAGCTGCCAAGTGGCTATGAAGCCAGAACTGTTCTGAGTGAACTGAATACTATTATACACACCAAGGTCCAGTAGCAATCAGCCTTAATTCCAAAGTGGAAAATCTGGGGAAATGAGCTGTGTGATTGGCTTATAGACACACTTATTGATAGTCTAGAAACTTGGTGGGAGGAAATCCTCCCAATGAACATTGTCTGACATGATCTCTTGTTATCCCTTTGTATGGAGAGGGAAGTAACCCATGGTATAGAAATAGACCCCACTTTCCTGGGTGGCTGTGTGCTTCCTCTTCTCCATGCCTCAGCCTATTGTTGATTGACATGGGGTACCAAAAAGTACTTCTTGCTTTAAATCTATGATGGAATTGATGTTTACTACTCTCCTAAGAGGTCATCCCATGGCTAGTTTCTAAAATCACACTCAGATTTTCCCCTATACTATCTTGTTTCCCACATACTCCTTTCAAAACCACACAATCAGAAATTTCCTTTTCAAGCCCTGCTTTCAGGGAGCCCAATCTAAGACATTAGATTAGGCCACAGTGTTGATGGTACCTATTAAGTGATTGTAAATCTCTTCCCTGACCTACTTTAAGAAATTTACTATCAGTAACCTTAATATTAGCACTGTAGTAACATATTATAAACTGACTTGGCTATTTAAATAAGCTAAGATTTAAAAATCTAAAATAAAGTTTGTTCCATCTTCTGGAACAAAGTTTAAGGAAAATGCTTCAGCATTATGTTTCTATTATGGCTCCCTACAGTCTTAAAATGATTCAAAAACTTAAATGGTAGAACCAGGGAACTGGTTGATGGATAACATCCCAAAATATTTTTAAAAATGGAAAATTCATCTATATTATAAAAAGTCAGATCAGTTTGTCCAGTATCTCTTACTTCCTGATCAAGTTTCCTGTGTGGACTGCCTGGTTGGCAAATCAACATAGATTAGGATAAATTTCAAAGAAAACCAAGTGGAAAAGTTCTTTACAAGGAGATTGTTGACTATGCCAACATTAAGCCAAATTAGGCTTAATTACTAAAATAACTTGAATCAAGCCAGCTCTCTTTTTTGACTTCTGAATTTACAAAATTGTCTGAGATGGGCTCTCAAACTAATACATTATCTACCAAGCATTTTAATCATTTAAGAAAATAAATGTAAATCAAATAATATAAGTACAGCTTCTAATCAGTATTTTGTAAAACTGTAGCCTAAGAAGAAGAAAGTAAGAAAGTGTACTTAAAAAAAAAAAAGTTCCATTGAAAGTGTGCTTCACTGCATGATTTTGAGTTGGATAAATGAGTAACGCCACTAGAATGTCAAAGGCCTTCAAATAAATGGATTATAGCAACTAACCCTATATTTATTTGTGGCTTTTGACATATAATAGAGACTTTATTTTTATTCCAATAAATATGGATGGTCAAAATCATCAGAGATTAACCAGTTGTTTTGTCAAAGATCACTCTAGAAATAATATCTATCTTTAGCCTTTGGCTTTCTGGCTTCTGCCAGCAGTATATTACTCAAACTCCACTCTCAAAATCACTGACAATCTTATAATCACCAAATTTCATAATTCTTAAGAGTCAAGGGAGTAAAATCAAATTAAAATTTTTCTTTGTGTTTTCACTACTAATAGCATCTAATCAATACTAAAACAGTCTGGACAAATAAGATTATCCAGCTGTTAGTGGCTTCTGTTCAGGTAGGAATGAATGATGCAGGCAAAAGATATTTCTAAAGAAGTCCATCATCCCCAAGAGCTGCATATGAAAGGATATTGTAACAGAACATGTATGATTTATCTTAAGGTCACAAGGGAATTTTATTTCTGCTTTCATTTGAAGATTAGGTATTTGAAATCACATAAGACACCTGTTACTCAAAACAAGGACCAAAATTCAAAAGTGACTCAATAGGGAAAGTTGAGATGAAGATTGAGGATTTAAAAATACTAAAAAGTGAAAGTCAATCCAAGAAACGTAATCCAGATAGGTAGATTAGAAACTGGGAGAGTAGCAAATGGTGGGTATTTGTCGTTTCTAATTGCTGAGTAATATTCCATTGTATACATAAACCACATCTTCTTTATCCATAGATGAGAGATTTCAATCTAAAATAAATCAGTTTCTTTAACAACCAAAAAAAAAAAAAAAAAAAGAAACTGGGAGAGTAATCTTTTTTGTAAATGGAGTAAAAATGGAAGGAAATACAGCTTCTGTTAGTAGAAGCTTCTGGTCCATTGTCTTAAGAATCCAACTTAAATCAATGTATATCAAGGCATATAGTAAAGGGTATGTCTAGAAGATATAGGGAATACACTGTTCACTGGGATTTCCATATAAAGTAAATCTCCTCAAAAACCTGTCCATTCTCATCCAATACATTAAATTTCAAAGCGTTTTTTAGAGTTTTCCCACATCATTGGAAGTGAATTCTGCCAACAACATGAATGAGCTTGCAAGACGATTTTATGCTTCAGATATGGATTTGGGTGTCAATACCTTGATATTAGCCCTCTAAGAACTGAACAGAGAACCCAGCCTTACCTACCCATTAATATGATCTTCAGAATTTATGATAAAAAGAGTGTATATGTGAAATAAGAAGAGTGTACAAGTTAGCCAGTCCCCAAAAGTAGATGCAGACAGCTGATTGTCTTTTTTTCCCCCAAGATTAGCAATGACATATTTGAAGTCCTTGAAGACATCTCATGCATTAAAGTTGAAATTAAATTCACAATTTGTCTATAACCTCCATTTCTCCATATTTTTACCCAATTTCATTTTGGAAAACAATAGTAAAGCCAGTCACCATTTCAAAAATCAGGAAATCATTCTACTTAGTTCTTCTCATTCAGGATGCACATCCACAAAAATAACTAAGTATTGTTGTATCTGGCCCCCAAGATCTCTACCCCCTGATATGCATGCCTTGTATAATTTCTTTTCCTTGAGTATGAGCAGGATTTATGAATAAAATGAGAAACAATCTGTGTGATTATGTTATGTCAATATGGTACACTTGACCTTAAGAAGGGATTATCCTAGGTGGGCCTTTCTTAATCAGGTGATCCTTTAAAAGGAACTATAATATTCCAGAAGAAAGAGATTGAAACCTGAGAGAATTCAGTGTGAAGGAAGCCACATGGCAAGGCACGTGTGTAGCCTCTAGGAGCTGAGAGCTGTCCTCAGCTGATAACAGGAAAACAAAAACTTCAGTCCTATAATCACAAGGAAGTGAATTCTGCCAACAACCAGAGTGAGCTTGCAAGACGATTTTATGCTTCAGATATGAATCTGGGTTCCAATACCTTAATATTATCCCTTTAAGAACTGAACAGAGGGGGATCCATGGGTGGCGCAGTGGTTTGGCGCCTGCCTTTAGCCCAGGGCGCGATCCTGGAGACACCGGATCAAATCCCACGTCGGGCTCCCGGTGCATGGAGCCTGCTTCTCCCTCTGCCTGTGTCTCTGCCTCTCTCTATCTCTCTGTGAGTATCATAAATAAATAAAAATTAAAAAAATATTTAAAAAAAAGGAGAAAGTGTGGAAATATATGTGGGTGAAGAAGTTTCTAGCACATTATTTTATTTTATTTTTTAGTTTTTTTTTAGTTTCTAACACATTAAAATTGCAATTTCAGAAATGAGGCTTATTGAGGAAAAAGTGGGGCTAATAAACTAAGAATTTCTAGAGAATTTTTTTTTGTAAAAAATGCATAGTAAAAACTAGGCATTAAAGAATATACTTCACCTCTCTTAAAAAACCAGCAGTTCCCCAAAGCTCAGAAGCACAGCTTTTCCTGTACACACCAGGTCCTAATTGTAGAACTCTTGTATGTATCCATGAGTGCTGCAGCACTATTTTAATTAGAAAATGTTATGTTCACTTTTGCTTTAGATTATTAATTCCAAGTCCTTGTATATCTATTCTAGTAGAACGGAAATGGCGATAATTACAGCTACATAAAAAAAATAATACTTTGAAGCAACTGTCCACTTATTATCAAAAAGATAAAATCTCCTTAGGAGAAATAAATTTGAGCAATATAAAGAATATCAATCTCTTTAAAGGCCCCTAGAAGTGACTGCACCCTAACAATTTCTATAGTGTCTTAAATAAACAGAACGTAAAAACACAGCCAGGGGATATAAAGTCAAAGTCTCCCATGTGATTATCCCATTATGCAAATTACGAACACATCTAAAGTCCTACTTCACTTAGAATTATAATATTTTATATATTGTCCAATAATGAGGACAAATT
Source organism: Vulpes lagopus (assembly GCF_018345385.1). NCBI lineage: Eukaryota > Metazoa > Chordata > Mammalia > Carnivora > Canidae > Vulpes > Vulpes lagopus. Next base: position 98,726 of record NW_024570642.1, on the reverse strand, counting down.
TATAAAAAGCCACAAGGTAGTATAAGCGGCTTAAATTTTACAAGTACAATCTTATACAGGTAACAGTGTTGCTACATATATTATAATCCTCTGCAATTTGTGATTTTTGATTACATCATAGAATGGCTAATATGTAGAATGCTTGGCAGGACCTTGCACAAGCAATGCTCAGTTTTCCAAATAGAGCATTTTCAGTGTCACATGAATTAAAACATAAGACCTCAAAGTTCCTAATTTATGAGACTTATAAATCTAGCATTATCTAGATACTCTGTCCAGGATTTAGGCAACTCAGCTTAGCTATCAAGCTCAAAAAGATCAGATCATCATCACCCTATAGTTTCACAGATTCAGAAATTCTCCATATTCAACAGAGGATGAGTGACCTTGAGAGGAGGGGTAGTTCAGAATAAATTAGGGTGAGTCTAGGAATTTTTATAGGAGTTCTCAGGATCTGATATCAAATTTGCTTGAGTACTTACCTCTAGGGCAGGATTGTTAAATTGCTTTTAAAAACTAGAAAATTATTCAGATAAATCTAGATTCATGGTAATCTAAACATTTTCTGTGTTTGGTTTTGTTGAAGAGGTATTGGCTCTTTGACCTCAACAAACTTTCTTATATTTCATCATATGCTTGTCAGAAAAAATTAGACTCTGCAACTGTTTATCTTTCTCTCAGGCTGTATTGCAGATACCCTAATTCCCTGGGAGAATATGTACTCATTTCCTTTTTGCTATCAATCTTATGTGTAACAAATGCTGTATTTCTAGAAGATGCTATGTTGGACATTCTGTGACTTTCAGTTAACATGAAGCAATGTAATGCACTGTTCAGGACACTATCCATTTGTATGCTGTGGCAGAAACATAATTATGTGCAACTCTAAGTATCCTGGATTCCTTAATGGAAGAACTTTTACAATGTCAACAGCAGCATATTTAAAATAAAGTTTTAAAAAAACCTGCCTAAATACCTGAAAATGTGAAAAACTTCAGAGGTATATTTTTTAAAGAAAATCTTGAATTAAATTGAAATTTTTATTTTAAGTATTTATATTTTTAGAAAGCCAAAATTGATTTGGTTGAAAAGTCCTACTTTTCACAGTGAATACCTTAGAGATGTGTAGTTTTTTTTTATTACTTATGAGATTTTGTTTCTATACTTTGACAGCTCCCACTACTTTGTTTTGCAGTTACAATTAACTTTCATGTTTATCAGTAAAATTGCCTTCTCTCTCTTCAGTCTTATATTTCACACTTTCTAAATATGTTCTCTATGTATATAATTATAGAATGATACAAAGATCTGTGAAAATATTCTCATACTTTGTTTCTAAAGGTGTTAGTTAATTGATTTATTATCTTTTTATAGTAGGAATTGGATAGATTATATGAAGATCGAGTTAAAATATAGTTTATGGCCTGCCATGCTTTCACATAAAATTTGTATAGAGATCTCTGCTCCTTGTGGTGGCAGTTAATGCATATAAAGTGGACTGTCAGCAGCCCTTTGGCACATTACATTTGCAGTTTTTTTTTAATACCCAGAGTTACATAATTAATATCTAGCGCTTTTATAGCCTACCATTTTAAAGTTCTCTGGCAATAGTTTATTTTTTGCCTTTGTTTTCCCTGCCTCAGGAGATGTATCTAGTAAGAAGTTGCTACAGCAATTATCAAGGAGGTTACTGCCTGTGTTCTCTTCTAGGATTTTGATGGTTTCCTATCTTACATGTAGATCTTTCATCCATTTTGAATTTATTTTTCTGTATGGTGAAAGAAATGGTCCAGTTTCATTCTTTTGTGTGTGGCTGTCCCATTTCCTCAATACCTCCAGCTTCACTTTTCTTTTTCAAGTTTGCTTTGACTATTTGAAGTCTTTCTGGTTCCATACATATTTTAGGATAGTTTTCTTTACTTTGTGAAAAATGTTGGTAGTATTTTGATGGAAATTTTATTGAAAATGTAGATTGCTTTGGGTAGTATAGACACTTTAACAGTATTTATTCTTCCAACCCATGAGCATGGAATGTCTTTACATTTCTTTATGTCCTCTTCAATTTCTTTCATCAGTCTTTTTTAGTTTTTGGGCCCCAGATCTTATACCTCTTTGGTTAGGTTGATTCATAGACATCTATGATTTTTGGTACAATTGTAAATGGGATGGATTCCTTGACTTATATTTCTTTTTTAAAAAAAGATTTATTTATTTGAGACAGAAAAAGAGTAGGGGGGCAAGAGAGAGAGTAAGAGGGTGAGAAGCAGACTCCTTGCTCAGCATGGAGCACAATGTGGGGCTCAGTCTCAGAACCCTGAGATCATGAGCTAAGAAGAAACTAAGACTCAAACTCTCAGCTGACTGAGCCACTCAGGCACCCCTCCTTGATTTTTCTTTCTGCTACTTCATTATCAGTGTATAGAAATGCAACAGACTTTTTTTCTTTCTTTTTTTTTAATTTTTATTTATTTATGATAGAGAGAGAGAGAGAGAGAGAGGCAGAGACATAGGCAGAGGGAGAAGCAGGCTCCATGCACCAGGAGCCTGACATGGGATTCAATCCCGGGTCTCCAGGATCACGCCCTGGGCCAAAGGCAGGCGCTAAACTGCTGCGCCACCCAGGGATCCCACAACAGATTTCTATATGCTGATTGTATATCCTGTGACTTTACTGAATTCATTTCTCAGTCCTAGCAATTTTTTTTGGTGAAGTCTTGGGTTTTCTACATAGAGTAGCATGCCATCTGCAAATGTGAAGGTTAAACTTCTTCCTTACTCATTTGGATTCCTTTTTTTCTTTTTGTTTGTTGTCTGCTGTGGGTAGGGTTTCTAGTACTATGTTAAGTAACAGTGACGAGAGTGGACACTCTTGTTTTGTTCCTAACTGTACAGGAAAAGTTCTCAGTTTTCCCCCATTAAGGATGATGTTAACTGGATTTTTTAAAATAAAAACCATCTGCACAGTGAAGGAGACAGTCAACAAAACTGAAAGGCAGCATTCGGAATGGGAGAAGATATTTGCTAGTATCCAAAATCTACAAAGAACTTATCAAACTCAACACCCAAAAAGCAAACAATCCAGTTTAAAAATGGGCAGCAGACATGAATAGACATGTTTCCAAGGACATACAGATGGTCAACAGACACATGAAAAAATGCTCGACATCACTTATCATCAGGGAAATACAAATCAAAACTACAAGTGAGATATTACCTCACACTTGTCAGAATGGCTAAAATTAAGAGCACAGGAAACAACAGGGGTTGAATGTGGAGAAAGGTGAACCCTGTTGCCCTGTTGGTGGGAATGCAAACTAGTATAGCCCCTCTGGAAAACATTAGGGGTGGGGTACCTAGGTGGCTCAGTGGTTGAGCATCTACCTTAGGCTCAAGCCATGATCCCAGGCTTGGGATCAAGCCCCACATCAGGCTCCTCGCAAGCAGCCTGCTTCTCCCTCTGCCTGTGTCTCTGATAAATAAAATCTAAAAAAAAAACTATGGAGGTTCCTCAAAAAGTTAAAAATAGAACTACCCTGTGATCCAACAATTTCACTATTTATGCAGAGGATACAAAAATACTGCTTCAAAGGGATACATGCACCCTGACACTTATAGCAGCTTTATCAACAATAACCAGATTATGAAAAAAGCCCAAATGCTCATTGACTGATGACTGGATAAAGAAGAGGTGGTATATATACACAATGGAATATTATTCATCCATCAAAAGGAATGAAATCTTGCCATTTACAAGCATGTGAATAGAACTAGAGTGTATTATGCTAAGGGAAATAATAATTTGTCTTTTTTAGAGAAAGACAAATATCATATGATTTCACTCAATGTGGAATTTAAGAAACAAAACTGATGAACATAGAACAAAAAAGAGGCAAACCATAAAACAGGTTTTTAACTATAAAGAACAAAATGAGGGTTGCTTGAAGGGACGTTGGGGGGATGGGTTAAATAGGTGATAGGTATTAAGGAGAGCACTTGTGATGAGCACAGGGTGATGTGCGTAAGTGATGAATCACTAAATCTTATACCTGAAACTAACACTACACTGTATATTTACTGACTAGAATTTAAATACAAATTTGGGGGAAAAAAAGAAAGAAAGCTCTCTGGCACAAAACAGAAACAATTTTGAAAAATGGTTACAGCGTTTAGACTGATGATAAAAAAGAATTCAAGAACTAGCTTCTAACTTTCAAGGACTACCTTCTAAATACAGTGATCAGCTCCTCAAGCCCAGTCCTTCATAATAGCATCATAGATTTAAATGAGACTCTTTTTTTTTTCTCAGACGAACTCAAGGAGTTTGCCCAAAGATTGTTGATTCTTAAAATTCCCAAAGGTTGTTGAGATTCTTAACCTCTCAACATATCTATAGGTATGATTTCTCTTATTATTCCAATTTTCAATGAAGTTAAAGTTGTTGTAGCTTATATGTTTAAATAAAGTCCTTCTCAGAGCTTTTAGGAGTGTTTGAAAGATAATTATGTAATGAAGACCTCAGAGCTTTTTCTTAGGGTTTTACCTTCCTCTGCATTCCTCACTTCTCTTTGAAGAATCGGGTAGATCCTATTATAAAGACATGAGAAAATATAATGTTTTTACCATAATACAACCTTCTTGAGTGCAATGTTTATTCAACCTTATTCAATAAATACAACATAATATGGAACTTCTGTGAAACCAGTATATGTGTGAAGAATAGCTTTTAGAAAAAAAAAATAGGAGAGAAAATTTTCCAAACTCAGCCTGTTAAAAAAAATAATAATAAAAGCAACAACCTTGAAAGCTAGTATCAGAGTCTAGATTTAAGAAACTAAAAAGACGGCTTATTTTATTGATAAAGAACAATAGCAATTTATCTGTCACTAGCATTCAATAGAGGGTCAGTTTGCAAACAGAGGAGTTATAGATCTTAACAACATAGTCACAGAAAATAAAAACGACTGTAAAAGGACTTTAATATCATTTATATAAAGCTTGTGACTGCTGTCAACTCTACCAAAAAATGCACAGATTCTTTCAGATACAAGTGGCTTTTTAGCAATGTTGACATAATTTTATTCACCCCTTTGACGAAGATGGGAAATTGGTTAGTGTGTTGAGGAGCAGTGTACCCAGTATTACCACATTGTTCTTCTTTACAAATAATTTTGTGATGAAATAAGGCACAATGAGTGGAAGGAAGAAAGCTTAGACTGCAGTGACTCTACAAAGCTAGTCCATTCGGCTTCTAATTTTAGGTAAAGACATTACTGAGGAAAATATGTAATTACTCTAATATATTAATTTTAAACTGAGGTTTTTCATATTCAAAAAAGTGAAATTGTTTTCACATATTTTTTCCTAACAAAGGAATTCTAACATAATTTGAGAAAGACAACACACACATATATACATGCTCATGAGCTGCGGTATTTATTCTCTACAATTTGCCTGACATAAGAGTATATAAAATATGAAAGATAATTAAAATATAAGACAGAAATAAAGTAATTTTAACTAATTAAACAAAATTCCAATAACATTTTAATTTTTAATTTAAAATTTTTTTTAAAGATTTTATTTATTTATTCATGAGAGACACAGAGAGAGAGGTAGAAACATAGGCAGAGGGAGAAGCAGGTTCCCCCAGGGGGCCTGATGTGGGACTCGATCCCAGGATCCTGGAATCACACTCTGAGCTGAAGGCAGACGCTCAACTGCTGAGCCACCCAGACATCCCCCAAAACATTTTTAATTCAGGCCAAGTTTTGGAACGAGATGTAAACATTTTAAACATGCACACACACACACACACACACACACACACACACACATATATGTAAACACACACAGGACAGTCATTCAGAACTAGAATAAAAATATAGACAAAATAAATAGGCTCATAAATTGAAAGGAGCATATAACATGAACTTAATGAAAGCAGGAACCTTATTCTGTTCTTTGTTGTATGACCACAATTTTATTTTATTTTATTTTATTTTATTTTATTTTATTTTATTTTATAAGATTTTATAAGATTTTATTTATTTATTCATGAGAGACAGAGAGAGAGAGAGAGAGAGAGAGAGAGGCAGAGGGAGAAGCAGGCTCCATGCAGGGAGCCTGACGTGGGACTCGATCCGGGAACTCCAGGATCATGTTCTGGGCCAATGGCAGGTGCTAAACTGCTGAGCCACCCAGGGGTCCCATGACCACAATTTTAAACAGACAAATGTTTAATATATATATATCTGGTAAATGAAAAAAATAATGGTAGTTTTTCAGAAAAATATATGAAATGTATAGTTAATGCAATATCACAGAAAACAAAATTCTGAAATTTTCATTATATGCAGATGTGAAAGCCTCAGAAAAAGTTTTATTTAAATATACCAACTACAGGGCAACCCGGGTGGCTCAGCAGTTTAGTGCCGACTTCAGCCCAGGGTGTGACCCTGGAGACCCGGAATCGAGTCCCACGTTGGGCTCCCTACGTTGAGCCTACTTCTCCCTCTGCCTGTGTCTCTGCCTCTCTTTCTGTCTCTGCCTCTCATGAATAAATAAATAAAATCTTTTAAAAATAAATAAAGAAATATACCAACCACAAAAAAATTTTGCAAAATTGGATTAGTAAAAAAAATCAGTATTTTATTTTTTATGAAATAAATAGTATTTTATTAAATTTGTTTTCAAACAAGGAAGCAAAAGTAACTTATCAGTTTAGCAATATGCTTAATTAACACATGATTTATTATATTATTGATACATTATTAGGGCATTTTTAAATTTGAAAATGTGACATTAGAAACAATATAAGGGTAAGGCTTTACTAAATTAACATGGGGAAAAATTATACTTTATCATGTATGTCTCATAATAGTAAGATACAATTCCATATAGATTGTAATAGCAAGAAGAGACTTTAGTCTTCTGTTTATGCTTATAAAATATTTCCTTGAATATTTGTTTTATAAAAATTAGTAATTGTATGAACTTATTAGGGCAAATACTCAAATTTGTGTATCAAATGTTCCAATTTGAGATGTTCTATATTGATTGAGTTAATGGCCCATAACTTTGTTGCATTTTTCATTCTGATTCCAGGTTTAGCCTTGAGACTTGCCTTGAAAATTCAATATTAGTAGACCCAACACTAGGAAAGGCTACTTTGAGAGTACTTGCTCTCTTGTGTCTAGGCCATCACCTCGAGAACATACTCAGGCTAGTCTGCTGCATGGTAAGTGATGTAAATATCAGAGTCAAGTTACCCTAGTTTTCTGTGCCAACGCCAGCTTTGATGCACAAACAGGCAGATATGTGAGTAATCTGAATAATCCAGATAAGAATAATGTTATCTGGATAAGAACAGGATCTGGCCAACCACCCCAGAGGCAAACAAGTTATTGTCTATGCCACTGCAGTCTCGTAGGGCTTGTTTTTGTTGTTGTTCTTATCATTGGATAACAGATATCAAAGTACACACAAAAAAGTTACAGTGCTTATTTCCATGTTCCTTTTGGGGTTTCGGGGCAACCCACTAATCTTATGCCATTAAATCACAAGCATACATTTTTCGAAAAAATTTGGTAATAATTAATTCAAGCTCAATTTATCACTACTAAAATAACTGAAAAGACCACGGTAGCAGTGAAAGGATTGATAATATCCTTTTTGTGTCCTTATGGCAAACCAAAATTTGACCTCATGAACTATTCTGTTGATATCCCAGAGGAATTCTCTCAAATGTTTTCCCTATAGATTTCTTTTTAGTTTTTCCTCCAAGAGCTTTTAGGAATTCACTAGCAACAAATAGAGATAAATCTATTTTCACTTGCAATGCCTGATTTTCTCCTGGTAATTCCTGGGCCCTTAAATTTGGAATTCACTGAAAACCTAAAGACATAAGCAAAAGCCTTTCCTTCTCCTTTTCTAAGGTTATGTAGTATAAGTATCTTGGACCAACTAAGTCAGTTTAATTTGTCCTAAAACATATGCATATCTTTCCAAGCTTTATCATTAATACCATTTTATAAATGTTGAAAATTCAAAATATATGTTCATTTTTTCTCAAACAGTAAGTTTCAGTGTAGTGGCCTGGTAGTATATGTAAATGTAGTAAATGTAAATATGTATATGTAAATTCTGAACAGGTTGAATCAAGTAATTTAAAAATATATTAAAGTTATTTAAAAATATGCCTATTTACATATTGGGGTGTTGTAGGATGAAAACTGGCCCCAAAATATGTCCACATCTTCACTTCTTGAGCCTGTGAATGTTATCTTATATGGCATGAAAGGCCTTTGCACTAAGGGGGGCACATGATGAGATGAGCACTGGGTGTTATACTATATGTTGGCAAACTGAATTTAAATAATTTTTTTAAAAAAATGGACTTTGCAAATATGATTGAGTCAAGGATTTTGGAAATGAGAGATTATCTGTTACCCCTCCCTGGTGGATCTGATGGAATCACAAGGGTCCTTATAGGAGGGACGTAGGAGTGTCATATCCAGAGGCAAAGAGGATATGATAATGGACATAGAGATGGGACTGATGCACGTGGAAGATGGAAGAAGAGGTCACTAGCGAAATCATACACACAGCTACCAGAAGCTGACAAAGGTGAGCAAGCAACTTCTCTCATCAGAACCTCTAGAGGAAACCAGTCTTGTCGATATTTAGATTTTACCCCAGTGAAATCACTTCGGTACTTCTGATCTCCATAATGGTAACATAATACTTTTGTGATATTATAATCCGCTAAATATGTAATAATGTAATATGGTATGGCACCAATGAGAAACTAACATGAGGCTGGTGACTTTATATGTCTATTACCTGCTATTTTAAGACAGTGTTTAATTTTATTTATCTATCTATCATCTATCTATCCATCTATCATCTATTTATCTGGTTTTTTTGTTTATTTATTTATTTTTCCTTCATATTTTGGTTGTTTCTGCTTCTGACATTCCAGTGTTGACTTCATAAATGTTTGGACTTGAAATCCATTACCTCCTCACATAGTTGGATCATGGAGTCATAGCAAGTGAGTCTGATTCACACATGGTTCTCAAAGCTATAAATACTATTACACTTGATCCTTAAACAACACAGATTTGAACTGTCCAGTTCCAATTATATACAGATTTTTAAAAATAAATACAATATAGTACTATGAATTTATTTTATCCTCCTTATGTTTCTTTTAATAACATTTTATTTTCTCTAGCTTACATTATTTTAAGAATACAGTGTATGACAATAATATGCAAAATATGTGTTAATTGACTATTTATGAGTAAGGACTCCAGTTAATAGTAGTATCGTTTAGTAGTTAAGTTTTGAGGGAGTCAAAAGTTATATATTTATTTTTGGCTGTGCAGGGATCAGTGCCCCTAATTCCCACATTGTTCAAGAGTCAACTGTACATAGAGTTCTCTGAGAAATGGGATACAAGAACTCATTTGAGGGAATTTCCCTGGGATGTTTAGGTTTGGCACAGATTATAGTAGTTGAAAGATTATTGCCTTATTATTAAAATTTTGTTCCAGTTGTTTTATGTAATACAAATTTCCTGTCTGTCTACACTTGATGTAATTTGCTGTAAATTTTACAAATTTTTCTACACTTGTATGAAGCAACATTTCCTTTTATTTGTCTTTAATGTACTATTAATCTTTCCTCAAAATGTTCTCCTTAATCTTACTACACTATATAGCAAAGAAGCCTGTGTTCTTCTACAATATATTTTGACCATTTTGACAATTTGTCTTACTTTCTTTTACAAAATCAGAGATAAAAGTTTTCTGACCAAACTCATAAATTTATGTCTTCTCACACTTTTGTAGAGCCATTTACTCTTCACACAAGACTTTCAGACTTGGTGTCTTTCTTTCTTTCTTTCTTTCTTTCTTTCTTTCTTTCTTTCTTTCTTTCTTTCTTTCTTTCTTCTTTCTTTCTTTCTTCTTTCTTTCTTTCTTTCTTCTTTCTTTCTTCTTCTTCTTCTTTCTTCCTTCTTCTTCTTCTTTCTTCTTTCTTTCTTTCTTTCTTTCTTTCTTTCTTTCTTTCTTTCTTTCTTCCTTTCTATTTCTTTCACTTTTAATAGAATAAATTTTGGACAAAGCTGTGTATTGGACAAACATGTGCCTTATTGCTTTTATACTTTTCTAGCAATCAGACATTATCGCTTTCCTTCCTAAAACTTAGATCTTCTTTCTGTAACACCTATCATCCTTGACTTCATTCCAGAATTATCCTTATGTTTGCATGAGCTCTCCAACAAGATATGAGTTGATCTCTAATGAACTATGCTGTTGGCAGAAAACCAGAGGGGACCTCCCAGGGAGTCATTATAGTTTAAAGAGAAATATTCAGTCATAAACTTTTTCAAATTTAAAATAATAAAACTTCACAGCTAATCACATGTGATAAGGAGGTTATTTTGGATACATTTTCCCTGTGTTAAACCTTAAACCACTCCAATAGTTTATATAACTGAACTTCTTCCCTTTTAAGTAGCTTAAAATAATTGGAGTCCGTGGGAATTCTCTTAAGAATAAGCTGCATGTATATAGTGAGAAACCATTTTAATTACACATAATGATTAATTCAAAGCCACTGAATGAAAGCACCTTTAGGTAAAAACAAAACATTGGTCCTTATCTTGTGTGTAATGCTAAGCATGCACACAGAAAGAGATAGTTTATTATACACTCATTGTATATGTTTTCCCTTGAATTACTTTATAGTGCTTTGTTAATTTTCTAATTCAGTGAATTCAGATAAATTTATCAGAGTTTTTTTTCTAAAATTCTCAATAATTAGAAGTAAATATTCCAGATAAAGGTTAAAATTCATAACTAGTGTTGGCAATTGTATTTTTGAAGTGTTTTATAATTTCTATCAAGATGCTACAGCACCTTTGGTTTTAAGGGTGCAACATCACTACGTTGAAAGTTTGTTGATAGAATAGGGAAACACTTCTTGACATATTCTCGTTTTTCAAACAAAATTATTGTGGCTTGCTACCCATATTGCTGGGTCTTTCCATTTCCTAATATTCATTAACTAAGTGCCCTTTACTGCCAGTCAAATCACATAGATGATGACATCCAGAGAGCAGCATTTCTCAGACACATTAAAGTTGCAACTTTGGCAGAGGTAAAAAATGTTGATATTCTGAATCAAAGAAGTTTTCTGAGTGGAAATCAATAGTCAAGTTCTCATAATAAGACAGGAGTGTAGGGATTGCAGATAACACATTCTAAGTTGCATTTGAGTTTACTCAGAAGATATATCCATGGTATGAATATGTGTGTGTATGTGTGTGCGTCTGTGTTCATGGCATGTCTTGTCCCACCACAAAATATTAGCCTACAGTCTAAGCATTTGTATTTTATATGTTATATGCAAGTTGACATTTCATGAAGCTTGAAAATTTCTCTTGTATGGAATGACACTTAGTTGCTTCTGGTTATTAATTCCACTAGGTTTCTGTTTTGTTTAAACAAGTACAATCTTAAGAGTTTGTTTATAGTTTCAATGTTTGGAGCAAAAGGTCCTTATAAGGATGTCTTCTCATAATGGCTTCTTTGAGAAGAAAAGGGAAATAGATATACAGTAAGGATCTAGTTTTTCTTGTTGCTGTTGTTGTTATTGCAAATAAATATCAAAAAAGAATGAGGGGAAAAAGGTTTAAGACTAAAAATAAAATCAGAGACTGCTTATCCTATCCTTCCTCTCCTGTTCTTTTTTGACCAAAATTCCTAAAGGACATGATCTTGCTGATCAGTTTTTCCTGGTGAATGTGAGGTTAGGTGAAACTGGAGATGGATGAAGTTAGAATCAACGAAGTGAGTAAAGAAGTATGTTATTATGGGTGAGATTACTGAGAAGGAGCCTTGGAACTATATTTTTCCTGTTGCAAAACAATGTTTCTGAATTTAGCAGCATGCTATTCGTCTTCCATATTAAATAATTGTAAAATGAATATACACTTTCAAATACAAAAAACTTGGCTTTTTCTTTCAAAGGCCTTTGGTCTTTTGCTACTATAATGATATAATAATATAAAGTAAAATATGGTAAGTGTCATGTTCCTATGGTCTTACTTCTCATGAGTAACTACCTATTTTCAGATAGTCATGCAGCCTTAAGAATAAATCATATATATTTTCATCTAGAAATATTCCTGCTGACAATTACTCATTATTCATATCAATCTGAACATTTTTAGTGTGCTCAGAATTTATAATCATATACATAAAATATTCTCAATGCATTATTACTCGTAAGAATGTGTTAAAGCTACAGATCACACATAATATATGCATTGAGTGGTAACAGCATCTTCAGTGTGAATTATATTTACATATTTATATATTTATTTAGATTGGAATAAATTATCAGTTTTGGCAAATTTTATCTAATATAATATCCTTAAGGATTTCCTAAGGATAGCTTGTTAAAAAATTTTAATAACGTATATAACCTAGAAAACCTATTTTTTAAAGTACTTCAGTTTCCAATGCTATGTAATAAATGTTGGCCAAATAATTAACATTAAACATATTTCTTTTTCACAGAGCTTATTAAAAAGAACCGAAATTTGTATTTACTGTACTTAACATATATGAAACTGCTTAGATATTTGGATACTTAGCGTATAATTTAGAAATATGACACAAAGAAGTAATTTAATAATAGTTTAATAGTTTAGAGCATCATCTTTGATATCAAGCTACTTGAGTTGAAGTCTTAACACTTAAATTTATTATCAAGATGACCTTGTAAATGTGGATAATACTATAACATAAGCCAAAGTTTATTGTGAGAAAGGAATTATATGTATAGTTCTTAGAAATACTGACCTTGAGAAAAAACTCTTTAAACTATTTTTACTTTGCACTACTTTGTAACATTTTTGTCCTGTTATCATTTTTATATTTTCTTTCATTTTTTTCAAATTTTCAAATTAGATTACCCTAACATCTTATTTAAGATCTTATTTATATTGCTGAAATATGCTGTTAACATTCAATTGTTCCTTATTCCCAAATACTACCAGTTGAGGTTCTAATGAGTCAGATGTCTAGGAAGCTGTCTAAATAGAGCATTTAAAATGCCATTGTTCATGAAACATTGTTCATGAATGTAAGCAACAGCACCCTAGTGTAGTTCTGTCTATTAAACAAATCAAGACTAAAATTCCTCATATTAACAGACTATGAATGGAAATGTACTGATTCTAATGAGGGCTTTACCTTTGTTATTTAAAACAAAAGACACACAAGACATAATAGTACCTCTACAGATCTAAATAACATTTTAAATTTTTGATAAATGTAGTTATTATTAGTATAGGAGTCAGATCTAGATTGACCTTGTTGGACATATGTAGATGAATCATGATTATGACATGGATGATGAGACTTAAAACCTATTTGTTTTGCTTTTCCTTAATTTGTAATAGCCTTTATAGGATTTCTACAGTTATGTCTGTCTTATTGCTACTATACATACATTAAATTTTCATGCATCACTTATATACATTTAGAAGAAACAGTGCTTTCTAATTAAAGTATGGCTTTGGAATGGAGAGTAGAATACTATTATAATTTTTCTGTGTAACCCAATGCAAGATAAATGGTGAAAATAACTTGTGGTGGGACGCCTGGGTGGTTCAGAGGCTGAGTGCTTGCCTTTGGCCCAGGGCATGATTCTGGAGTCCCAGGATCCAGCCCCACATTGGGCTCCCTGCATGGAGCCTGCTTCTCTCTCAGTCTGTGTCTCTGCTTCTCTCCTTGTCTGTGTCTCTCATGAATAAATAAAATCTTAAAAAAAAAAAAAAGAAAATAACTTGTAGGTTTTCAAACAGCTCATTTTAACTCTTACTAAAATTCTATTGGTCCAATTACTTTGACTTTTGTATTGTTATTCATGTTTATACATTTTAAAAATTGTATATATTCCTTTTTTCCTACTAAAACATTTTATTTTTTTAAAGATTTATTTATGATAGACATAGAGAGAGAGGCAGAGACACAGGAGGAGGGAGAAGCAGGCTCCATGCCGGGAGCCTGACGTGGGACTCGATCCTGTGTCTCCAGGATCACGCCCTGGGCCAAAGGCAGGTGCTGAACCACTGAGCCACCCAGGGATCCTCTCCTATTGAATCATTTTAAAATCGGGTGAGCATTTGTGGTTCTAGGATTTAACAATAAAATTGTATTTTATAGATAAGCTTATGTTAGTCCTCTTCCCAAATGAGAAAAAAATGCATAGTAGTACATTTTTATAATACTATTTTTAAAGCTTGTTACATTTAGTTCACAGAATTGTCCTTTATTTTTAGAGTATAACTATACTTTTATTAGTATACTAAGTGTGGCAAGTGATAGTGGGTATTTTTTTTTTTGGTATGATGTTCTTTCTTTACAAATAAACAAACAACAAAAATAAATAAAACCAAAATCCCTAACAATTATACAGGTCAATTTCCTCTTTTTTTAAAGGATTTTTGATATCTTATTGCTCTAGATGAAGCATAAAATTAAGAAGTCATTTGCATATTATAAATGTTCTCAATTGGTATGCTAAAGTTAACTCATTTCAAAACCTTTCCAGGTGACCAAAGATTTGAAATACTATTACAGTTTAATTTGACAAATAGCCAATTAAATTGAAGAAGCCAAGAAATATATTTGTAGTGATATTTTTTAAATTCCAGGTATAAATCTAGTAGTGAATAATCACATCAAGCTGATTACAAACAATTAACAAGTTTCTTTCATATAGATACAAGATCATTGCCTTATGAGCCCATATTGGAATGTGTGCCCAGGGCAGTAAACCATTTAATTCAAGTAGTGACTAGGTACTGAAATGACTGAATAAAGAATGCATTATCTGTAGAAATATTTATAAAAGATGGAAAACATTGCTATAATTAGTAATTAAGTGATAATAATTTTGGGCTTCTTGTACATTCTTGTACATTTATTCCTTTAATAGTACCAAATTCCTACAATGATGTTAGAATTTCAAAGAATATTAACACAAAAGATTTAGGTGCCACTGCTCTAGTCCATGGTGTGGCATGTGAATGTGCTTGTGTTAAGGCCACCTCAAAATAGTTCTACATACAATGCACAAACACACATATAGACTAATTATTGCAAAGGTATTAGGAAACTGAAACACAGACATGTGGAAAGTTAGGTGAAAAGATATGCATCAATAATGCTTTGCACCCTAGAAAGCATACCTTGCTCTATGTGGTAAGTGCTGGGTGTGTATTTAAAGGGATTATAATTGAGCATCTGCCTTCAGCTCAGGTTGTGATCCCCAGGTCCGGGTCCAGAGACTGAGTCTCTCATTGGGCTCCCACAGGGAGCCTGCATCTTCCTCTGCCTGTGTCTCCACCTCTCTCTCTGTGTTTCTCATGAATAAATAAATAAAATATTAAACAAACAAACATTCACAGCCTAGGAGAAGAGGTATTGAGTAACCTATTAAAATACAGCAGGGGGGCAGCCCCAGTGGCCCAGCGGTTTAGCACTGCCAAAGGCCTTAAGTTAAGTGCTAGAAGGAAACTGAAGTCCTGTGCCAACACTAGTGGAATGTGGGCAGGCACAAAGAGATCTTAGGAGACCTAGAATTAAAACAGTGAGTCTCCCAGAGAGAGAAAGAGAGAGAGAGAGAGAGAGAGAGTCTCCCAGAAAGAGAGAGCGAGCCCCGGGCGTGATCCTGGAGACCCAGGATCGAGTCCCACGTCGGGCTCCCTGCATGGAGCCTGCTTCTCCCTCTGCCTGTGTGTCTGCCTCTCTCCTTCTCTCTCACTCTCTGTGCCTCTCATGAATATATAAAATAAAATCTTGAGGGGGGAGGGGCAAGATGGCGGAGGAGTAGGGTCTCCAGGTCACCTGTCCTCAGCAAATTACCTAGAAAACCATCCAATCATCCTGAAAACCTACGAATTCGGCCTGAAATTTAAAGAGAGACCAGCTGGAACGCTACAGTGAGAAGAGTTCGCGCTTCTATCAAGGTAGGAAGACGGGGAAAAAGAAATAAAGAAACAAAAGGCCTCCAAGGGGGAGGGGCCCCTCGAGGAGCCGGGCTGAGGCCGGGGCGAGTGTCCCCAGGACAGGAGAGCCCCGTCCCGGAGGAGCAGGAGCTGCACCAACCTTCCCCGCGGAAAGGGCTCCCCGGGAATTGGAGCAGGATCCCCAGAAAGGCGGGGATGCCCTCGGGCTCCCTGGGACAGTAACAGAGGAACTGCGCCCCGGGAGAGTGCGCCGAGCTCCCTAAGGGCTGCAGCGCTCGGCGGGACCGGAGCAGCTCGGAGGGGCTCGGGCGGCGGCTCGCGGGGGGGGGCGGGGCTCGGGGCTTGGCGGCGGCGCTCGGGGGAGGGGCTCGCGGGAGGGGCGGCGGCTCCGGGAACAGCTCGGAGGGCTCGTGCGGGGCTCCGCGGAGGGGCTGCGCGGCTCCGGAACAGCTCGCGGAGGGCTCGGCGTGCGCGGCCCTCCGGAACAGCTCGGAGCGGCGGCGGCTGCACGCCGCGGAGCGAGAAGTCCACAGCGAGGGGGCACAGGCGCCCGGGAACAGCAGGATCAGGCTCGGGCAGGCGGCTCCGCGGAGGGCGGCAGCACCTCGCCTGGACGCGAATCAACGCGCCGCCCCGGAGCCCCCAGGCCCTGCAGAAGGAGAGCCCCGGAGCTACTGCGGGGGTTGACTCCAGGGTCCCAGAGCTGCCCCCGCCACTGTGGCTTCCTCCCGGGGCCTCACGGGGTGAACAACCCCCACTGAGCCCTGCACCAGGCAGGGGCAGAGCAGCTCCCCCAAGTGCTCACACCTGAGAATCAGCACAGCAGGCCCCTCCCCCAGAAGACCAGCGACACGGACCAGTTCCAGGGGAAGTCAAGGGACTCAGAGTATACAGAATCAGAAGATACTCCCCCGTGTTTTTTTTTTGTTTTTTGTTTTTTTTTTGTTTTTGTTTTTTTTGTTTTGTTTTGTGCTTTTTTTTTCTCTCTTTCTTCTTGATTTCTGATTGCTTCCCCCACCCCACCCTTTTTTTTTTCTCCTTTCTTTCTTTTTCTTCTCTTTTTTCCCCTATTTTTTTCTTCTTTCTCTTTTTTCTTTTTCTCTTTTCTTTCCTTCTCTCTCTTTTTCTCCTTTTCCCAATACAACTTGTTTTTGGCCACTCTGCACTGAGCAAAATGACTAGAAGGAAAACCCCTCAAAAAAAAGAATCAGAAACAGCCCACTCTCCCACAGAGTTACAAAATATGGATTACAATTCAATGTCAGAAAGCCAATTCAGAAGCACTATTTTACAGCTACTGGTGGCTCTAGAAAAAACCATAAAGGACTCAAGAGACTTCATGACTGCAGAATTTAGATCCAATCAGGCAGAAATTAAAAATCAATTAAATGAGATGCAATCCAAGCTAGAAGTCCTAACGACGAGGCTTGACGAGGTGGAAGAACGAGTGAGTGACATAGAAGACAAGTTGATGGCAAAGAGGGAAACTGAGGAAAAAAGAGACAGGCAATTAAAAGACCATGAGGATAGATTAAGGGAAATAAATGATAGCCTGAGGAAGAAAAACCTACGTTTAATTGGGGTTCCCGAGGGCGCGGAAAGGGACAGAGGGCCAGAATATGTATTTGAACAAATCCTAGCTGAAAACTTTCCGAATCTGGGAAGGGAAACAGGCATTCAGATCCAGGAAATAGAGAGATCCCCCCCTAAAATCAACAAAAACCGTTCAACACCTCGACATTTAATAGTGAAGCTTGCAAATTCCAAAGATAAGGAGAAGATCCTTAAAGCAGCAAGAGAAAAAAAGTCCCTGACTTTTATGGGGAGGAATATTAGGGTAACAGCAGACCTCTCCACAGAGACCTGGCAGGCCAGAAAGGGCTGGCAGGATATATTCAGGGTCCTAAATGAAAAGAACATGCAACCAAGAATACTTTACCCCGCAAGGCTTTCATTCAAAATGGAAGGAGAGATAAAGAGCTTCCAAGACAGGCAGGAACTGAAAGAATATGTAACCTCCAAACCAGCTCTGCAAGAAATTTTAAGGGGGACTCTTAAAATTCCCCTTTAAGAAGAAGTTCAGTGGAACAATCCACAAAAACAAGGACTGAATAGATATGATGACACTAAACTCATATCTATCAATAGTAACTCTGAATGTGAACGGGCTTAATGACCCCATCAAAAGGCGCAGGGTTTCAGACTGGATAAAAAAGCAGGACCCATCTATTTGCTGTCTACAAGAGACTCATTTTAGACAGAAGGACACCTACAACCTGAAAATAAAAGGTTGGAGAACCATTTACCATTCAAATGGTCCTCAAAAGAAAGCAGGGGTTGCCATCCTTATATCAGATAAATTAAAATTTACCCCGAAGACTATAGTGAGAGATGAAGAGGGACACTATCTCATACTCAAAGGATCTATCCAACAAGAGGACTTAACAATCCTCAATATATATGCCCCGAATGTGGGAGCTGCCAAATATTTAAACCAATTAATAACCAAACTCAAGAAATACCTTGATAATAATACACTTATACTTGGTGACTTCAATCTAGCTCTTTCTACCCTGGATAGGTCTTCTAAGCACAACATCTCCAAAGAAACGAGAGCTTTAAATGATACACTGGACCAGATGGATTTCACAGATATCTACAGAACTTTACATCCAAACTCAACTGAATACACATTCTTCTCAAGTGCACATGGAACTTTCTCCAGAATAGACCACATACTGGGTCACAAATCGGGTCTGAACCGATACCAAAAGATCGGGATAGTCCCCTGTATATTCTCAGACCATAATGCCTTGAAATTAGAACTTAATCACAACAAGAAATATGGAAGGACCACAAACACGTGGAGGTTAAGGACCATCCTGCTAAAAGATGAAAAGGTCAACCAGGAAATTAAGGAAGAATTAAAAAGATTCATGGAAACTAATGAGAATGAAGATACAACCGTTCAAAATCTTTGGGATGCAGCAAAAGCAGTCCTGAGGGGGAAATACATCGCAATACAAGCATACATTCAAAAACTGGAAAGATCTCAAATTCAAAAGCTCACCTTACACATAAAGGAACTAGAGAAAAAGCAACAAATAGACCCCACCCCCAGCAGAAGAAGAGAGTTAATTAAAATTCGAGCAGAACTCAATGATATCGAGACCAAAAGAACTGTGGAACAGATCAACAGAACCAGGAGTTGGTTCTTTGAAAGAATTAATAAGATAGATAAACCATTAGCCAACCTTATTAAAAAGAAGAGAGAGAAGACTCAAATTAATAAAATCATGAATGAGAAAGGGGACATCACTACCAACACCAAGGAAATACAAACGATTTTAAAAACATATTATGAACAGCTGTACGCCAATAAATTAGGCAATCTAGAAGAAATGGACGCATTCCTGGAAAGCCACAAACTACCAAAACTGGAGCAGGAAGAAATAGAAAACCTGAACAGGCCAATAACCAGGGAGGAAATTGAAGCAGTCATCAAAAACCTCCCAAGACACAAGAGTCCAGGGCCAGATGGCTTCCCAGGGGAATTCTATCAAACGTTTAAAGAAGAAATCATACCTATTCTACTAAAGCTGTTTGGAAAGATAGAAAGAGATGGAGTACTTCCAAATTCGTTCTATGAGGCCAGCATCACCTTAATTCCGAAACCAGACAAAGACCCCACCAAAAAGGAGAATTACAGACCAATATCCCTGATGAACATGGATGCAAAAATTCTCAACAAGATACTAGCCAATAGGATCCAACAACACATTAAGAAAATTATTCACCATGACCAAGTAGGATTTATCCCTGGGACACAAGGCTGGTTCAACACTCGTAAAACCATCAATGTGATTCATCATATCAGCAAGAGAAAAACCAAGAACCATATGATACTCTCATTAGATGCAGAGAAAGCATTTGACAAAATACAGCATCCATTCCTGATCAAAACCCTTCAGAGTGTTGGGATAGAGGGAACTTTCCTCGACATCTTAAAAGCCATCTACGAAAAGCCCACAGCAAATATCATTCTCAATGGGGAAGCACTGGGAGCCTTTCCCCTAAGATCAGGAACAAGACAGGGATGTCCACTCTCACCACTGCTGTTCAACATAGTTCTGGAAGTCCTCGCCTCAGCAATCAGACAACAAAAAGACATTAAAGGCATTCAAATTGGCAAAGAAGAAGTCAAACTCTCCCTCTTCGCCGATGACATGATACTCTACATAGAAAACCCAAAAGCCTCCACCCCCAGATTGCTAGAACTCATACAGCAATTTGGTAGCGTGGCAGGATACAAAATCAATGCCCAGAAATCAATGGCATTTCTATACACTAACAATGAGACTGAAGAAAGAGAAATTAAGGAGTCAATCCCATTTACAATTGCACCCAAAAGCATAAGATACCTAGGAATAAACCTAACCAAAGAGGTAAAAGATCTATACCCTAAAAACTATAGAACACTTCTGAAAGAAATTGAGGAAGACACAAAGAGATGGAAAAATATTCCATGCTCATGGATTGGCAGAATTAATATTGTAAAAATGTCAATGTTACCCAGGGCAATTTATACGTTTAATGCAATCCCTATCAAAATACCATGGACTTTCTTCAGAGAGTTAGAACAAATTATTTTAAGATTTGTGTGGAATCAGAAAAGACCCCGAATAGCCAGGGGAATTTTAAAAAAGAAAACCTTAGCTGGGGGCATCACAATGCCAGATTTCAGGTTGTATTACAAAGCTGTGGTCATCAAGACAGTGTGGTACTGGCACAAAAACAGACACATAGATCAATGGAACAGAATAGAGAACCCAGAAGTGGACCCTGAAATGTACGGCCATCTAATATTCGATAAAGGAGGAAAGACTATCCATTGGAAGAAAGACAGTCTCTTCAATAAATGGTGCTGGGAAAATTGGACATCCACATGCAGAAGAATGAAACTGGACCACTCTCTTTCACCATACACAAAGATAAACTCAAAATGGATGAGAGATCTAAATGTGAGACAAGATTCCATCAAAATCCTAGAGGAGAACACAGGCAACACCCTTTTTGAACTTGGCCACAGTAACTTCTTGCAAGATACATCCACGAAGGCAAAAGAAACAAAAGCAAAAATGAACTATTGGGACTTCATCAAGATAAGAAGCTTTTGCACAGCAAAGGATACAGTCAACAAAACTAAAAGACAACCTACAGAATGGGAGAAGATATTTGCAAATGACATATCAGATAAAGGGCTAGTTTCCAAAATCTATAAAGAACTTATTAAACTCAACACCAAAGAAACAAACAATCCAATCATGAAATGGGCAAAAGACATGAAGAGAAATCTCACAGAGGAAGACATGGACATGGCCAACATGCACATGAGAAAATGCTCTGCATCACTTGCCATCAGGGAAATACAAATCAAAACCACAATGAGATACCACCTCACACCAGTGAGAATGGGGAAAATTAACAAGGCAGGAAACCACAAATGTTGGAGAGGATGCGGAGAAAAGGGAACCCTCTTACACTGTTGGTGGGAATGTGAACTGGTGCAGCCACTCTGGAAAACTGTGTGGAGGTTCCTCAAAGAGTTAAAAATAGACCTGCCCTACGACCCAGCAATTGCACTGTTGGGGATTTACCCCAAAGATTCAGATGCAATGAAACGTCGGGACACCTGCACCCCGATGTTTCTATCAGCAATGGCCACAATAGCCAAACTGTGGAAGGAGCCTCGGTGTCCATCGAAAGATGAATGGATAAAGAAGATGTGGTTTATGTATACAATGGAATATTACTCAGCAATTAGAAACGACAAATACCCACCATTTGCTTCAACGTGGATGGAACTGGAGGGTATTATGCTGAGTGAAATAAGTCAATCGGAGAAGGACAAACAGTGTATGTTCTCATTCATTTGGGGAATATGAATAATAGTGAAAGGGAATATAAAGGAAGGGAAAAGAAATGTTGGGAAATATCAGGAAGGGAGACAGAACATAAAGACTCCTAACTCGGGGAAACGAACTAGGGGTGGTGGAAGGGGAGGAGGGCGGGTGTTGGAGGGGAAGGGGTGACGGGCACTGAGGTGGACACTTGACGGGATGAGCACTGGGTGTTTTTCTGTATGTTGGTAAATTAAACACCAATAAAAGTTAATTAAAAAATAATAATAAAATAAAATCTTAAAAATAAATAAATAAAAAATAAAAATAAAATATGGCAGGGTCTAACTGCCAGATAGAAATAGAGGAAATGGTAATTTTCATTTTACTTTTGTAGTAAATAAATAAATAAATCTGGCTGTGATCCAAGTAAAATATAGATTATAAATTAATATATGGGAGGAAGCAGAATCTGGCAATTTTACTTCTGATTCACCGTCACTCCCAAACACCACATACACATACACACACACACATGCACACACACAGATATATATGAAAAACAGACCAAAGAAATCCACAAATGCATACACACACACAGGTGCACATGAAAGACACACAAATAATAATAATAAAAAATCACAGACACATACACACAACTATATAAAGAACTTCTAAACTTTGAGACCAGAAAGAATTGGAAGGAAAAGTGGAAAAGATCCTAAGGACCACTGTGAAAGATGTATGCAAGTCCTACCCCAAACCTGGATTAAGATCCACAGGAATAGTAGATAATTCTCCAGGAAATTTGGGGATTCAGAAGCAGAGGAGATTTGTACCCCACTTCTTTCTGTGATTCTGGGCAATGGCAGGCTCCCAGGCCTTCTTTACATCACAGTGGTGAAATCAACAGAGGAGACACAGCTGAGTGGGACATAACTGTACCAAAGTGACAATATATCATTGTGAGGAAGCACTACTAACTACTGGCATTCTTCTAAGGAGAGGAGAGAGTGACCATAATTTAAGGTTCTGTCATGGATTGCACACAGAAAGAAATACCTGGGAGAGATAGCTAGCAGATTCGAGAGGTACTCTGTGCACATGTGTGCTGCCAGGAGATACAGAGTGGAAGATTAACTTGATAAGATGAAGATGAGAGTATCTCAGTGCTTGATTGTGCAGTAAAGTGAGGAGAGATTAAGAATTCATCCACGTGTTCATCTCAGCTGATGTAGGTTTAGAAAGTCATTGCCTTTCCAAAGACCAGACACATCTATTTGATATCATAATGCCAGATCGGACAACAGGACAAAGAAAAGAAAAATACTTAGAATTTTGAATTTATGATTACAAAATAACTCATTTTATTGCACTTCTCAGATATCACGTTTTTCACAAATTGAAGGTATCAGACTGCAGTGAAGGAAGTAACAACAGATGTGGTAGAAATAGCAGGAGAACTAGAATTAGAAGTAGAGCTGGAAGCTGTGACTGCATGGCTGCAATCTCATGATAAAAATCTAAAGGCTAAGGAGTTGCTTCTTATGGATGAGCAAAGAAAGCATTTTCTGGAGATGGAATCTACTTCTGGTGAAGATGCTGTGAAGATTGCTGGAATGACAACAAAGAATTTAAAGCATTACACAAACTTAGCTGATAAAGCAGCAGCAGGGTTTGAGAAGATTGACTCCAGTTTTGAAAGAAATTCTACTCTGCATAAAATGCTGTCCAACAGCATCACATGCCATAGTGAAACTGTTCATGAAAGGATGAGTCAATTGATGCTGCAGACTTGACTGTTGTCTCATCTTAAGAAATTGCCACAGCCATCCCTGCCTTCAGTGACTACCACTCTCGTCAGACAGCAGCCATCAGCTTCAGAGAAAGACCCTCCACCAGCAGAATGATTGTGACTTACTGACAGGTCAGATGATGATAGCATTTTTTAGCAACAAGGTATTTTTAAAATTAAGCCTCATACATTGCTTTCTTAGACAAAATGCTATTGGACAGGACACTAAATAGAACACAATTTAGTGTCAACATGACTTTTACATGCACTGGGAAATCAAAAATTGATTTAACCTCCTTGTAATGTTTTCTTTATTGTAGTGGTCTGGGACCAAACCAGACCAGATCTCAGAGGTAAGCCTGTAAATGTTTTACATTGAGGGTAACTTCCTTTATTTCTATTCAAAGGATAATATTTAGAAGAAATCCATTTAACTGACAAATATAAAAGAAAAACCAAAACATGTCCTTTAAAAATTTTTTAAAGTTATTTATAGATTGGGATTGGGTGAAAAAGTCAGAATGCCAACATTACTGATATCAAAAATGAATACTCAGCAATAAACCTGTAAGAGTATGAGTTAACCAATAAAATATATTTAAATGCAGGTTGGTCATTGAGTTATACATTTTATTGCTTATTTTATAAATATAAATTTAAAAATCTATCAATGGAGCCATTAGAAATCGTAAAATATAACATGACAATATTTATTTAAAAATTGCCTTATTGGAAATTAACTTGTATAGCCTGCATAATCTGGAAAAAATATTGAATGAGTCTAGAATATATTCTATTTTGCTCAGATTTCAATTCTTAGATTCCCCTTTAGGTCATTTTAAATAGTGATCACAGATTCTTTTTTTTTTTTTTTTTTTTTTGCATAATTCATCCACCGCTACTCTTTTTTGTTCTAATTGTCATTGGTCATGCTGATAATTATTTGGGTTTCAATAAGTATCGGGTCTTCTTATTTTTGTGAAAAATGAAACAAAATAGGCTTTTGTTTCATTTAGAGTTCAGTTGCAAGCAGGATATAAAACTCTGGAGATCTTGCATTTGAGCAGTGTGAAAAGATTACTTCCATAGTTTTGTCATCAACTGCTAAACTAGGAGCCAAGCATGCCCAGATTATGTCAAGAGAAACGATTCCAATTCCAATATGAAGAGTTTGAAGAACCAGACATGGGGATGATACCTGAATTATCTATTTTTGCATGTTATCTTTCATCATAGTAAAAACCCAGAAAGTGATTTAAGTAAGTAATATTATATTCTTTTTTGAGAGGCCAGTAAGTGACTCCAATGACACTACTTATAGTTTGATCAGTAATACATAATAGGGCTCTTTCCATCATGATTTAAAAGCTTATTTCCTCTATTCTTCTAGAAGAAAAGAACAGCAGTTAGATTATCCCTCAGGAAGTGGTTGTTTGGGCAGATATAATAGAAAGGATACATACATACACATTGATAATAAGACTAAGTATATGCTTCCGTCTCTGCCAGTATTAAGCCATATCTGCCAGTAACAGAGTGTAAGATTGTTATAATATTAACAGATGAGTAGAACAGTCATTATCATCTTCTAACAGGAATGTCTATGGGTCTCTCGGGAAGAGAGCTGAGGGAAAATATTTTGGTTAAGGTAGTGTTAAAGTATCTGAAGTTTATCTAGTTTTAACATTAGAATCCTATTTGCTTTCTATCATCTTAGAAGGTTTAGGATCATTTCAGCAGCGAGAATTGGGTATGAATGTATGTATGTATGTATGGATGGATGGATGTATTTAGGAGAGCAGCATACCTTTAGAAGACATAAGCCAGCCATATTTTCTGTTATTCTGGATGAACTGTGGCTAATTTATCCCTAATATGATGAGTTGTCTCAGTTTTTATTAACATCCATTTGAGATGATTTTTCAAGAGAGACATTTTATCTTTGCCAGATTATATCTTGGATTTTATAGTTTGATACTTTCCACAGTTTTCTTTCCTCTTAAAATTTCTCAATGCTAAAATCTAATGAATTGAGTCACATTTTTTTAAAGTTTTTGTTTAAATTCTACTTAACATAGTGTGATATTAGTTTCAGGTGTACACTATAATGATTCCACTATTTCGTACAACACCTGGTGTTCATCACAACAAAGCACTCCTTAATCTGCATCACCTACTTAACCCATCTCCTCACCTACATCCCCAGTGGCAACCACCTGTTTGTTTTCTATAGTTAAGAATCTGTTTCTTGGCTTGCATCTCTCTGTCTTTTTTTTCCCCTATGCTTGTTTTGCTTCTTAAATTCTACACATGAGTGAAATCATATGGTTGTTTGTCTTTCTCTGACTGATTTACTTCATTTAGCATAATCTCTAATTCTATTCATGTTATTGCAAATGGCAAGATTTCATTCTTTTTATGGCTGAGTAATACTCCATTTTTGTGTGTGTATATGTATATACATATACACACATATTTATGTATATATACATACATATATACACACATACACACATACACACGTGTATATATATATGTATACAATATATAGGTGTGTTTGTGTGTATGTGTGTGTATGTGTGTACCACCTCTTCTTTATGCATTTTTTACAGTCAGTGGACATTGGGCAGTTTCCATAGTTTAGCTATTGGAGATAATGCTGCTATAAATATTGGGGTAATGTATCCCTTTGAATTAGTAATGTTGTATTCTTTGGGTAAATATCTAGTAGTACAATTGCTGGATGATAGGCTGGTTCTATTTTTTAACTTTGTAAGGAAACTCCATATTGTTTTCCAGAGTGGCTGCACCAGTTTGCATTCCTACCAACAGTGCAAGAGGATTTCTTTTTCTCCACATCCTCACCAAAACCTTTTGTTTCTTGTGTTGTGTCTTTTCACCTATTGGTCATCTGTATGTCTTCTTTGGAAAAAATGTCTATTCATGTCTTCTGCCCATTTTTAATTGGATTATCCTTTTGGGAGGTGTTGAGATTTACAAGTTCTTTATATGTTGGATACTTCACTAGATATGTCATTTACAGATATCTTCCCCCATTTCATAGTTTGCCTTTTAGTTTTGTTGATTGTTTCCTCACTATGTAGAAGCTTATTATTTTGATGATGCCCCAGTAGTTTATTTTTGCTTTTGTTTCCCTTGTCTCAGGAGACATACCTAGAAGAAAGTCGTTATGGCCATCATCAAAGAGATTATTTGCTGTGTTCTCCTCTAGCATTTTTATGGTTTTAGGTTTCATATTTAGGTCTTTTAATCCATTTTGAAGTTATTTTTGTGTTTAGTGTAAGAAAATGGTCTGGTTTCTTTTTTTTCTTTTTCTTTTTTTTTTTTTTTTTGCATGTAGCTGTCCAATTTTCTTGTTGAAGAGACTGACTTTTTTCCATTGGATATTCTTATTGTAATCTTATTACAAACAATCTTGTTTTTGGCGCAGTTGTAAATGGGTTTCCTTAATTTCTCTTTCTGCTGCTTCATTATTGTTGTATAGTAATGAATAGATTTCGGTATATCAATTTTGTATCCTGAGACTTTACTGAATTTTTTAAGCCATTTTAGCTGTTATTTGATGTAATCTTACGGATATCATGTTGTCTGCCAATAGTGAAAGTTTCACTTCTTACTTGCCCATTTGAATGCCTTTTCTTTTCTTTCTTTCTTTCTTTCTTTCTTTCTTTCTTTCTTTCTTTCTTTCTTTCTTTCTTTCTTTCTTCTTTCTTTTTTCCTTTTCTTTTTCTTTTTTTCTGATTGCTGTACTTAGCTCTTCAGGTACCATCTTAAATAACACTGGTGAGAATGGACATCCCTGTCTTGTTCCTGACCAAAGAGGAAAGCTCTCAGTTGTTGCCCATTGTGGATGATAATAGCTGTAGTTTTTAACATATGGCCTTTATATTGTTGAAGCACGTTTCTTCTCAGCCTGTTTTCAATCATGAACGGATATTGTACTTTGTCAGATGCTTTTTCTGCATCTGTTGAAATGATCACATGGTTCTTATCCTTTCTTTTATTAATGTGGTGTATCACCCTGATTGATTTGTGAATATTGACCCAAGCGTGCAACCCAGGAATAAATCCCATTTGATTATGATGAGTGATTTTTTTAATGTATTGTTTTGGATCCGGTTTGCTAGTATTTTATTGGGAACTTTTGCATCCGTGTTCATCAGGGATATTGGCCTGTAGTTCTCTTTTTTAGTAGATTTTTTAGTAGAATCTTTATCTGGTTTTGGTATCAGGGTAATACCGGCCTCATAGAATGAATCTGGAAGTTTTTCTCCCTTTTCTATTTTTTTTGGAAAAGAATGAGAAGAATAGGTATTAGCTCTTGTTTAAATGTTTGGTAGTTTTCGCCTGAGAAACCATCTGGCCTTGGACTTTTGTTTGTTGGGATTTTTTTGATCACGGATTCAATTTCTTTGCTGGTTATCAGTTGTTCAAGTTTTCTATTTAGTTTGATTGGTTTATCTGTTTCTAGGCATTTGTCCCTTTCTTCTAGGTTGTCCAATATGTTGGCATGTAGTTTTTCATAATATTCTCTTATAATTGTTTGTATTTCTGTGGTGTTGGTTGTTTCTCCTCTTTCATTTGTGATTTTCTTTGGGTCCTTTCTCTTTTCTTTTTCATATATTTGTCTTGCAATTTCAGAATATGTTGTAATCCATTGCCTATAAATAGCCAATGAGTCCTAATAATACTTTTTAGATGGTTGGCCTGGGATAATCCTCAAATATTTAAGCTTTTCCTTGAAGAAGAACCTCTCTTCCACTGACAGGATATAGCTAATATCATGGAAGTTTTATAAAATTTTAGGTTTTACTTGGAGATCATGTATTCATTATCAGTTTTTTAAAAAGGTTATATTAAGAAAAAATTAAAAACAAGTTCTAGACATTCTCATAACTCTATAGATCAGAAGAATTAAAAAGTCAATGCCTCCATATTAAATCAGTGGAAATTACGAGGAAATTATTTTTAATTTTCGGTTTTAATCTTTTTAAAATAAGATGGGATTTCTTAGCCTATTCAGCTTGCTATAACAAAGCACCAGAGACTGTGTAGCTTATAAAAATTAAAAACAAAACAAAACAAACAACAACAAAAATCCCATACCAGAATATTTCCAAATACAGGAATTCCAGTGTTCCAAATAAGAACACAAGGAGACCCACTGCAAAACACATTATAATTTAAATGAAAATGTTAAAGACAAGAAGAAAATATTAAAAATAACAAGAGGAAGCCAAGTGTTAAATACAAAGAAACTCCCATAAGACTGCAAATTTTTCAGCAGAAGCTGAAAGAAAAAATTCCAATCAAGACTACCCAGTAAAGTTATTGTTCAGAAGTGAAGCTGAGATAAAGAGTTTTTCAGAGAAGCAAAGGCTAAAAGAGTTTATCACTACTAAACTAGCCTTACAAAATGTGTTAAGGGATTTAGGCTGAAAATAAAGGGTGCTAATTGGTAACATATATGAAAGAATAAATCTCAATGGAAAGGTAAAGGTAATAAAAGTAGTGGATTAATTATTTATAAAACTAATATTAAGGTTAAAAGACAAAAATAGTAAAAAATAATAACTATCATTACCACAATTAGTTAAGGGATACACAAGATAGAAAGATTTAAAATGTGATATCAGGAGCATAAAATGTTTTAGGTGGGGAGGAATAAATATGTTGAATTTACAATGGGATCAAACTGAAGTTCTTATCAACTTAAAATAGACTATTACAGATATAAGTTGCTACATGTAAACCTCATGATAACCATGAAATAAAAACATTTAGTAAATACACAAGATAAAAAGAAAGGTATGTAAGCATAACATGAAAGAAAGTCATCAAACCACAGAGGAAGAGAGCAAGAGAAGAAAGACGAGCAAAGAAGAACAACAAAAACAGCCAGAAAAGAATTAACAAAATGGCAATAAGCACATATCTATTTATAATTTACTTTAAATATAAATGGACTAAATCCTCCATTTGACCAACATAGAGTGACTGGGTAAATTAAAAAAGAAAGAGAATAGAAAAAAAAAAACTGTGTATAAGCTGCCTACAAGAAACTGACTATAGATGTAAGGACACACACATACTTAAAGAGATGGCATGGACAGATACTTCACGTAAAAAAAAAAAAAAGAAAACTAGAGTATCTATTCTTCTATCAGCCAGGTCGGCTTTAAAATAAACTGTAATAAAAGACAGAAGGGTGTTACATAATGGTAAAGGGGTCAATCCAGCAAGAAGACATAACATATATAAATCTTTATGCACCCAGCATAGGAGTGCCTAAACATATGAAGCAAATATTAACACCTAAAGGGAGAAATAAATGGCAAAATTAAAATACAAGGGGATTTTAATAGTCCACTTACATCAATGAATAGGTCACCCAGATAGGAAGCCAATAAGGAAACATTGGCCTTAAATGACAAGTGAGATTAAATAAATTTAACAGATAATTTACAGAACATCCCGTCTAAAAGCAATAGAATTCACATTCTTTTCAAGTACACAGGATTATTTTCCAAGAGACATTGTATGTTAGGCCCCTTAACAAGTCTTAATAAATATAAGAGGATTGAAATTATTTCAAGCGTCTTTTCCAACCACAGTGGTATAAAACTAGAAGTTAATTACATGAAGAAAACTGGAAAACTGACAAATATCAAAGTTAAATAACATGCCACTAACTAATTAATAGGTTAAAGAAGAAATAAAAAACACTTGGGACAAAAAATAGAAATGTAAAATACCAAAATTAATGATATGCAGCTAAACAGTTCTTTTTTTTTTTTAGATTTTATTTATTCGTTCATGAAAGACACACACACACAGAGGCAGAGACACAGGCAGAGGGAGAAACAGGCTCCATGCAGGGACCCTGACGTGGGACTCAATCCTAGGTCTCCAGGATCACACCCTGGGCTGAAGGTGGCGCTAAACCCCTGAGCCACCCAGGCTGCCCTAAAACAGTTCTAATAGGGAAAATTATAGCAATAAATGCCTACTTGAAGGAACAAGTCTCAAATAACCCGAAATTACATCTGAAGGACCTACCAAAAAGGAAAAAAACCCAAAATTAGAAGAAATAAATAGTAAACATTAGAGCATAAGTGCATAAGTAAACACAACAGAAACTAAAAAGAAAATCAGAAAAAAATCAATGAAACTTAGAGTTGGTTCTTTGACAATATAAACAAAATTGGCAGATCTTTCACTAGACTCAATAAAAAAAGAGAGAGAAGACTCAAATGGAATCAGAAATGAAAGAGATGTTACAATCGATACCACAGAAATAGAGAATCATAAGAGGCTACTTTCATTAATTATATGCTAACAAACTAGACGAGCTAGAAGTAACAGATAAATTCCTAGAAACATAGGAATTTCTATTGCTGAATCATGATGAAATAGGAAATCTGAACTGACTGATAATTAGAAAGGAGATTGAATCCGTAATCAAAAATCTCAACACAAAAGATTAGGAGCAGAAGGCTTCACTGGTAAATTTTACCAAGCATTCAAAAATTAATACCAATCTTTCGAAGGAGAAGAAGAAGAAGAAAGAAGAAAGAAGAAAGAAGAAAGAAGAAAGAAGAAAGAAGAAGAAGAAGAAGAAGAAGAAGAAGAAGAAGAAGAAGAAAGAAGAAAGAAGAAGAAAAGAAAGAAGAAAGAAGAAGAAAGCAGCAGAAGAAGAAAGCAGCAGCAGGAGCAGTAGAGGGAGAAACTCTTCCAAACTTATTTAATGAGGCCAGTATTACCCTGATACCAAAACCAGATGAGGATGCCATAAAAAAAGAAAATTATAGGCCAAGATCCCTGACATATATAGGTACAAAAATTCTCATTAAAATATTAATAAACCAAATTCAGTAATACATTAAATGCTCATACACGATGATCAAGTGGGATTTATTCCAAGAATGCAAGGATGTTTTGACATTCACAGCAGTTCATGTGATATACCACATTAACAAAATAAAGAACAAAAGTCATATGATCTCAAAAAATGCTAAAAAGCCTTGACAAAATTCAACATACATTTGTCATAAAAACACAAAAAGCAGGTATAGAGGGAATGTACCTCTACATAATAAAGGTCACAAATAACAAACTCACAGCTAAAGTTATATTCAGTGAAGAAAAGTGGATTTTTTTTTCAGAAACAAGACAAGGATCCCCATTCTTGCCACTTTTATTCAGCATTATATTGGAAATCCTTAGGCAAGGAAAATATATCAAAATCATCCAAATTGGAAAGGAAGAAGTAAAACTGTGACTATTTGTAGATGACATGGTATTATAGGTAAAAACCCTAAAAGAATCCATCAAAAACCTGTTTGAACTAATAAATGAATTCAGTTAAGGTGCAGGATAGAAAGTCAATAAATCAATTTTACTTCTATACACTAGTAATTAACTAGCAGAAAGAGAAATTAAAACAACTCCATTTACAATTGCATTAAAAAGAATAAATAAATATTTAGCTCAAGAGGTGAAAAACCTGTATATTGAAGTATACAAAACATTGATGAATGATATTGAAGATGATACAAATAAATGCTCAGAGATTAGAAGAATTAATTTTGTTAAAATGTCCATATTACCCAAAGGAATCTATGGATTCGAGGTAATTCTTATCAAAATCCCAATGGCATTTGTCACAGAAATAGAACAAACAATCCTAAAATTTGAATGGATCCATAAGAGACCCTGAATAGACAAAACAATATTGAGAAAGAAGAGCAAAAATGGAAGCATCGCTCTCCCTGAATTCAAATTTTATTACAAAACAGAGTAGTATTGGCATAAAAACTGACATCTAAATCAATGGAATAGAATAGATAGCTCCTAATATAAACATGCAATTAATTTATGACAAAGGAGCCAAGAATAAGCAATGAGGAAAGGATAGTCTCTTAATAAATTGTGTTGGGAAAATTGGACAGTCACATGCAAAAGAATGAACTTACACCATACACAAAAATTAACTCAAAATGAATTAAGGAGTTGAACATAAAACCTGAAACCATAAAACTAGAAAAAAATATAAGTGGTAAGCTCCTTGATATAGTTCTTGGTGATAATTTTTTAACATGATAGCAAAAGCAACAAAAACAGAAGTAAACAAGTGAGACTTCACCCAGGTAAAACTCTTCTACACAGTAAGGCAACCACCAAGAAAATGAGACAGCCTATTAAAGAACAGGAAATATTTACAAATTATATATCTGATAAGAGGCTTGTATCCAAAATATATAAAGAACTCCTATAATTCAATCACAAAAACGAAGCATCTGCTTAAAAAATGGACAGATCTGGGGCACCTGGGTGGTTCAGTCAATTAAGTGTCTCCCTTTGGCTCTGGTTATGATCCCAGGGTCCTGGGATGGAGCCCCATGGTGGGTTCCCTGCTCAGCACGTAGTGTGCTTCTCCATCTCCCTCTGCCCCTCCCCCTTTATTCTCTCTCTCTCTCTCTCAAATAAATAAAATCTTTTTTTAAAAAAGACAATAAATAACAAATATTGGCAAGGATGCAAAGGAAAAGAGAACCTTCATGCACTGTTAGAAGGAATGTACATTCGTGCAGCCACTGTGGAAAACAGTATGGAGATCCCTCAAAATTTTAAAATAGAATTATCCTATATTCTAGCATTCTACTTCTGGCTATTTATCCAAAGAAAACAAAAGCACTAATTTGAAAAGATATTGCACCTCTATGTTCATTGCAACATTATTTACAATTGTTAAAATATGGAAACAGCCTAAGTATTTATGAATAGATGGATGGCTAAAGATATAGATGTAGATATAGAAGTTGGAAATAGTTCAGATTTAGCTCCAGACCATTACAATAAAGTGAATATTGGAAAAAGGAAGTCAAATGAAATTTTTGGTTTCCCAGTGAATATAAAAGTTATGTTTACACTATAATGTAGTCTATTAAGCGTGCAATAGCATTATGTCTAAAAACAACAGTGTATACACCTTAATTAAAAAATACTTAATGGCTAAAAATGCTATTATCTGAGCTTTCCACAAGCTATAATCACTGATCGTAGATCACCATAATACATTTAATAATAATGAAAGAATTAGAGATATTATGAGAATTAACAAAATATGGAACAAGGACATGAAGCGAATTAATGCCATTGGGAAAATGGGGCCAATCGACTTGCTTGATGCAGGGTAGCCAACGCCTTCAATTTATTAAAAAATGCAATATCTGCAAAGTGCAATAAAGTGAAATATAATAAAATGAGATATGCCTGTACAGTGGAATATTATCCAGCCATTAAAAAGAATGAAATATTGCCATTGGCAATGCAAATGGACTTCAAGGGCATAATGCTAAGTGAAATAAGTCAGACAGAAAAAGACAAATATAGTATGATATTTCTTATATGTGGAATCTAAATGAAAAAATAGTCTCATAGACACAGATTTGTGGTTGTCAGAAACAGGGGTCAGAGGGTAGGAAAAATGGGTGAACTGTTTTGCTCTTTTGTATGTTTAGTTTAAAAAATTGATTTTTTTAAAAGTAAAAAATAGATTTATATTTTACTGTTCTGAATGTTGGGATGTCAAGATCAAAGCACTGGCAGACTTGTTGTCCTAGGAGGGCCCAATTTTGGTTCATAGATGGTGTCTTCTTGCTATGTCCTGACATGGTGGAAGGGGCAAAGATCCCTGTGGAGTATCTCTTTCTAGAGTACTAATCCTATTCAGAGGGGTTATCCACTTTGAAGACCTAAGTATCTCCCAAAAACTCCACCTCCTAATTCAATTACATTGGTCCTCAGGTTTCAACATACAAATTTTGGGTGGACTCAAACATTCAGACCATAGCATTGAGCTTTATGAAAATTTTGATGCCTTAGTGTTCAAAGTATTTGGTTATAATATGTGAATTTGCATAATATTGGCTGTCATGATTGACTCCACATCTGAACATCCTGTCAAAGTGCAAATTTTTCCTTCAAGTGGCATTATATAGGGCATAGTGAGATTGCAAACCGTTAGCAAACAATACATGATTATTTAGCCAACTGAAATAATTGATTCTCAACTATACTCTCAACCATTAGGCCTTTAACCAAAGGACAAGGTACTGCTAAGACAGTACAAAGAATACTATTTTCTATAAAAAGATATTTGTGTGTACCTGAGGCTTTCTGTGAGTTCTATCTTAATAAAATACTAAGGTAGCTTAGTCAATATTTTGAGATGACAATTCAGGCTTTAAATGCTTTTGTTTTTATTATCTTACCTTGGTTTATGGGACCGTTACTCCAGTTAGATCTATGAGATCAAGGTTTAGTTGCAGAAGCAATTAATTTTGTTAGTCTTAAAGGAGCAGATATCAGATCAGTGGCTATTGCTTAATTGGTAATACTCTTTTTGAGTACTTATTTAATTGAATTTAATACTGTTTTGAGTACTTATTTTCTAGGATACATTCTATGTGATTATGCATATACTTTAATTCCTCTGAATCAGTGATTCTCCATATAATTTGATGTTTTCCTTATTAAATGTCTTATATTGCATCTTAGTCAATTGACCAAACTTCCTTAAACTTGGAAATCTATTTCTATTGTTGTCACTAGACTCATTTTGATATTGGAAATCTATTTCTGTTCTTGTCACTAGACTCATTTTGATATTGGAAATATATTTCTATTGTTGTCACTAGACTCATTTTGATATTGGAAATCTATTTCTATTGTTGTCACTAGACTCATTTTGATATTGGGAGAAAGTTTCATGAAGAGACTCTCTAAGCTATTATCAAGTCTTATTTCTATATTTAGCTGTTCTTGAATTTATAGAACTCTAATTATACTAATATGATCTATGTAGTCATCACTATTTATCCATTTTTCTCATCTGATGACTCAATAGATGAATTAAGTGATAAAGATCATGCAGTTCTAAGCAATACATTTGTAATACAGTTCTGAAATCAGTTGTGAATTTAATTCTATCCTTTTTATTCTAGAAAAGTCTTTGCAGTGGAATGAAGTGCAATTTTGATTGCACAGCATTGTTTTTTTGGCTTATTTTTCTTCAAGGGAAATTGGAAATTTCCTTCAGTAGGACTATCTAAGAGAAGGAAAATGTTGAAGACTGAAGGAGTGTTAGCAGCACACTGAAGTGTTAGAGAAAGATACAAGGAAGAGACAGATCTAAGGATATTATTACAGGTTTGCTGTTGGACTTGAAAAAAGAAAAAGAAGCCAATAATGGTACAAAAATTTTTAGGCTGAGCAAACAAATGGATAAAATTGTCATCAACTAAGATGGGAAAGAATGTAAGGGGAGCCAATTCAACATGTTACATTTGAGATGTTGCCTAGATTTTCAAGTAGATGTCCAGAGGAAGCCATTGAATAGTTAAGTCTGGAGTTGAAAAGTCTGGGACTCATGGACACAGAGATGTACTTACTGCTCCAAGACTGGGTAGATCACCGAGGGATTAAGTTTGCAAACAAAATAGAAATAAGAAAAAAGCCCTGGGTCAATCCAACATTAAGAATGTATATTTATGCTATGCATCTTTGTGCATATAGCTCACCATTTCATGTTCATTACTTCTTTTCAAGGAATGTCTTGTGCTTCTTCTTCAGTTGTCAGAGTCCCATCATTTTTGAAAATTGATCTCTTTCTTTCACCCTCCTAATCAAGCTGGCACTATTGCCTCCATACTTTTCAGTTTCATTACTGTCTTGTTACAAATACATCCAGCAGTTAAGAGTGAACATTTGGTTTTTCTCCATCTGTATGTGTGTTAGTTTTGTTCTTACTGCTAAGTTTTAACAGCTTAGATGGGTATTTGGTAAGGCTGAGTAGAAAAGGATCATTGGTATAATCATCCAATAAAATTATTTTATAAAAAGCAGTCAAAATTAGCAAAGGAAAATTATGTTTATCTCCCTGATTTTTCACTTAGAAGAATTAGAATTATTCTATTAAAGTAAGAATACACCTCTGCCTCCTCAGGATGGGAAAACAATTTGTGATACCCCCATAAGTCTGCCCTTGGTGTTTGTAAAGGCTCCATTAACTGAGAACTGTCATCCAGTTGGAAGATCAAAAGTAAAGGAGCAAATTCATATAACTTTAATGCTAAGATTGGAAGTAGGTAGTGTGTTTGCATAATGGTTATACCAAAACACCAAGGTGAATAAATCTGGAGTTTCAATGTGTAGTGGTTATAGTCAAGTTAAAAATGGAATTTGGAAGCATTTACTTCTTTGAGCATTAAAGGGACTGTTGTTCCTAGCAGTCATAATAAATCCCCTCTCTTGTCCCAAGGGACATGAGGACAAGGTTAGAGGGGAGAGCATATGAAGTATTATACTGTTTTATTCTAGTAAGTAAATATAGGTTTCTTCATGTCTGGCATGCTAAATATTCAAAGTCAAAGAAGAAAAATAGAACTTTTAAAGATTTTATGTTCTGTGGTTTAAAGCTACCACTTTTTACAACTTCAGACTTAAAAAGTTAATTTTTAAGAATATATATATATGCTTATTTTAGGAATAATTATACATCTGCTTAAAATAAACCATATGCACATAAGCACATGATAACTAAGCTTGTTGCCATAGTAAATATGGTGAAAATGATGGTTGCTTTTTAGAAACAGTTGATATTCCTCTAATAGACGATAAAAAAACAAATTCCCACCCCCAAATATTTAGAAGTATATCATTAAATTGAAGATTATGTCATGAGTAAAATAAAATGTACTACAAATGACAGTTATTTAAAATTCTAATAGAAAATGTCTATTTTGTTGGAATTATTTAAAAAATTGCTATAAATACAAATATAATAGTTCTGATATATATTAGGCATTTTTTTTCTAATTTGAGAATTACTTTTTAGACAATCACTAAACCTAGATAAAATAAGTTGAGGTTGCATCTTGTTATGCTAACTTTATCTTACATACAAGCTTTGAAATTTATTTTTAAAATATCAGTATATGTAAAAATGTCTTACTAATTTTTTGTTTATCGACCATCAATATCAGACATTAGAGCATTTCATATAATAGTAAACTACAATAAAGTTATTTTTATTCACTTAAAATAATTCTTGGTACCATATAATGTGATTACTGAGTCAAAAGATAAACATCATTCAAACACATATTTTCTATACTTTCAAGTAATTTTTTATGAATTTATTTATTTATTCATGAGAGACATGAATAAATGGAGAGAGAGAGAGAGAGAGAGAGGCAGAGACACAGGCAGAAGAGAAGCAGGCTTCTTGCAAGGAGCCTGATGCGGAACTCGATTCCAGGACCCCATAATCACGCTCTGAGCCAAAGGCAGATGCTCAACTTAATGAGCCACCCAAGCATCCCTCAAGTAATTCTTTAATTAAAATTTTGTGGGTTTTTTGTTTGGTTGGTTGTTTTTAGAGAGAGAACATGGGGGAGGGGTGGCAGAGAGAGAGAGAGAGAGAGAGAGAGTATTAAGCAGACTCTATGTCCTGTGCCAAGCGTCTGACTGTGCCGAGAGTCTGACTCGGGGCTCAGTTTCACAACCCTGAAGTCATGACCTCAGCCTAAATCAAAAGGTGGATGCCTTAGTCTGAGCCACCCAAGTGTCCTTTAAAAATGTGTTTTGTTTTTTTTAAGATTTTATTTATTTATTCATGAGAGACACAGAGAGAGAGAGAGAGAGAGAGAGAGAGAGAGAGAGAGAGAGAGAGAGAGAGAGAGAGGAACAGACATGGGCAGAGGGAGAAGCAGGCTCCATGCAGGGAGCCTGACATGGGACTCGGTCTGGGGTATCCAGGATCACACCCTGGGCTGAAGGCAGCGCTAAACTGCTGAGCCACTGGGCTGCCCTAAAAATGTGTGTTTAATTGAAGAATTGCTTAGTATTACATTTTAAGAATGGATATATGATTCTCCTACTTTTTTTTTTTTTTATACAGGAAAGCAGTGGCTTTTCTGTTCTCAAAATTTAGAATATTCTTAGCCAACTATTAAGGACTAAATGTTTGTGTCTAATGCAAAATCCATATGTTGAAATCCCAGTCCACAATCTGATTGTATTTAGGAGATGGAGTCTTTGGGAAATTATTAGGACATGAGCGTGGAGCCCTCACAAATAAGTGCCTTTATAAGAGGAAACCAGAGAGCTTGCTCTCCCTCTTTCTTGTTCTCTGCCCTGTTGAAGACACAACTAGAACTTAGCTAATTGCAAACAGGGCACTGCATCTGGCATTGGTGCCTTAATCTTGGATTTCCTAGTCTCCAGGACTGTGAGAAATAAATTTCTCTTATTTAAACCATCCTTTTTTGGGTATTCTGTTATAGCAGCCTGAACCAACTAAGACAACAACATAATAGAATTTTCATTTATATAGATCAAGAGGGTGGAAAAAAGTTTGTTCTTCCTTCTGGAATATCTTGAACATGGGCTTATAAAAGAGAATATTATTTTTTATTATATGCAACCATACCACATAAAACCTATCCCTTTTAAGTTTTACTCAATTTAAACATTATTTAAACTTCTAATCAGGAATATGAGATTGGGCTTTTCCTTATATAAAGTGAAAATTTGCATTTGAGGTACATTGGATTGATAAATCTTTATAATTAAGAGATAAAAATTATAGGGTTATGTGTGTGTATTCTCCAGATTACTTAGATATAGCAATAGTTTTCAACCCTAATATATCTTAGAACCACCTGGTGGTCTTACAAAAAATATTACTTTTGCTGACAAAAAAGTAAGTTAAAGGGGGAGAAGTGAAGACTGAGAATTGGTATAATTTACTAGAACTCCAAAAGATTTCATTGTGCAGTGAGGGTTAAGAACCGCCTGCCTAAGTACAGGTAGATAATGGGACAGCA
Organism: Vulpes lagopus; assembly: GCF_018345385.1. Classification (NCBI taxonomy): domain Eukaryota; kingdom Metazoa; phylum Chordata; class Mammalia; order Carnivora; family Canidae; genus Vulpes; species Vulpes lagopus. The sequence goes on along the minus strand of NW_024570642.1, from coordinate 59,066 downwards.
TTTTTTTTTAGTAAATCTTGCTTCTGGTGAGAGAGAGAGAGAGAGAGAGAGAGAGAGAGAGAGAGAGAGAGAGAAAATAGTTAGTATTCGTTGAGGAAAGCTATTTTCTTTCCTTTGGTAAAAACATATTTGATCTTTGTCCTAGGAAGGAAACAAATGTTGAGACTGAGGGAAATCATTTGGGACTAAAATCTATTTTGGGCCATTTCCCTTTCTGTCTATCTGGGTGAAACCTTGTGACCTATCATTTTCAATATTTCTTGGTAACCTTGAGGTACTTTAACAAAGGGTTGCCACACTTGTTTTATATACTCTCCATTTCCAGTATGAGCAAATTTAGATTCATTTTTCAAGTTTTTTTGCTGTAGCCAGAAAAATAAGAAAGCTTAGGCATCTACAATAAATTGTGTTTGTCTTTGCAGGGAGTACTAACAAGTTTGTTTAAGGTATTATAAAAGTTGTTGGGCCATTTTATTTTATGTATAATTTGAGGCAGTGTAATGCCAGGACAAAAGTGCACAATCAGAAATATGTAATTTTTACATACGTCAGAGTGAGAATGCATTTTTATAAAAGTGCTCCACATTTATTACTTTATGCATTTGATTTGGCAAAATTCATTGCTATTTTCATGTACAATGCAATGCTAGTTTCAAATCTGTATATATTGAGTTTGAAAGGGTAGAAATGTGCTTGATGGATCTGTCAATAAACACCATTAGTACCAACTGTATATTTGATAATAATATATTATTAAAACAATGTCCCCATAACATTTTAACGAATCCATCATGCTTCCAGATGGTGAACATGAGATTCTGTTTTAACTTAATATCATCTTAGTTTTGGTGAGATGATGTGTATAAATTGTAGCCTTAAGAATAACTGGAGCAAACAGAGCTGTCATTTCTCCTTTTCTAAGGAAGGAAGGAAAGGAAAAAAGGACAACTGGAATTCTCTAGGACTTGCTCCTCAAACATATTTGAAGAAAGAGAGCAGAACAATGAAGTAGGTAGGCTGTGGCAGACATGGAGATGCACTTCCTAAATTGTCTTCTCAGGTAGGGTGAGTTGGCTTGTTTTCTGTATGCATATGCAAGGGATACTCATCAGACACCCTCTAAACCCTCTGCCTCCTTCCATATTGACCCTGGCAGGGTCTTAAGCTACAGCTAATGAGGGAGAGAAGGAAGGAGTTGACTTGAGAAAGAGAGGGAGGAATGATAATGATTGCTTTTGAATTGCTAAAATCCTTAATTATGGGAGGGGCAAGATGCCAGATCCTGTCCTTTGAGGTTACATGGATACAATTCTGAGTTTCAATGTCATTTTGTGGATAAGGAGAAGTTTTACCATTGAATATGATGGAGATGCTGAAGACCAAAATGAAGTTGTGTTTGCAACCTAAAGAGTCTCACAAACTTTCATGTAAAAGGCTACTAAAACAAGTTAGGTATCTGAGGAATTTTTATCTCATTAAAAAGGAAGAAACACTCCACACTGATTACATTTTAAAAGGATGGTGGGAAAGAAAAATGTGTATGTGCCTTGATTAGGTCATGAGACAATTCAATATATTCGTCATTTATATTATGTCATGTATAAGCTTTATATGATGTATGAATATACGATATCTTTTAATAATTGTAAAGTATATAAATATCAATATCATGGAAACACCATGAGGGCTCAGGCTTCTTATATTTCCATTGAATGCTATAATACCAACTGTAGAAGCCTGAGCCCTCATGGTGATTCCGTGATATTGATATTTATATAATACTTTAAAATTATCAAAAGATAACATGTTCAGTTTCTTACAGTTCCATTGAATGCCATAATACTATTATCAAAAATATTATTTTTATTTATTAAATTATAATGACTGGTAGCAAGAAAGACGATCTGAGGCTGTAATGGGAAGTGTTCTAAATCTACCTATAACTTGGGCACACAGATGTACACATTTGTAACAATTCAGTAACTGTATATTCAATATTTTGCATTTTATGTAAACTTTACCTCATATCTACAACTGTAAACACACATTGAAATACAGTTAATGATATTTATGATGAAAAATTTAGGGGGAAATATGCTTGTTTCTGAAATTTATTAAAATTCTTCCTAAAATAAGATAGATTAACTAATAAGCACCTGGGTGGCTCAATCCATTAAGCGTTTGCCTTCCACTCAGGTCATGATCCTGGGGTCCTGGGATCAAGCCTCATTTTGGGCTCTCTGCTCAGCAGGGAGTCTGCTTCTCCCTCTGCCTCTCCTCCTTCCTCGTTCTCTCTCTCTCAAATAAATACATAAAATCTTTTTTTAAAAAGATAGATTAGGGAAGCCCTGGTGGCTCAGTGGTTTAGCGCAGCCTTGGGCCCAGGGCCTGATCCCGGAGACCCGGGATCGAGTCCCATGTCGGGCTCTCTCCACGGAGAAGCACGGAGCCTGCTTCTCCCTCTGCTTGTGTCTCTGCCTCTCCCTCTCTTTCTCTCTCTGTGTGTCTCTCATGAATAAATAAATACAATCTTTAATAAAATAAATAAATAAAAATAAAATAGATAGATTAATAGATAAATAGAAGAATGACTAGATTAATATATATGCAACAAAGCAAACATGGTAATATGTTAATGTTAGAATTTATGTATTGTCTGTTGTATAATTCCATGCTTTATATATGTTGGTGCGCTAATTACTTTTATTTGTCAACCTGATTAACCCACGGTACCCAGAGATTCCGTCAAATATGTCTAGATGTTGCCTTGAAGATATTTTTTAAAGAGATTAGTGTTCAGATTGCTAGACTTTGAGTAAAGCAGATCATCCTCCTTAATATGGATGGGTTTTATCCAATCAGTTGAAGGTATTAAGAAAAAGATTGAATTCCCTTGAGGAAGAGGGAATTTGGCCAGCCTTTGCCTTCAGATTTTAACTGCAATATAATCTATTTCCTAGGTTCAGACTGCCCATCTATGCTGCAGGTTTTAGACTTGCCAGCCTCTGCATCCAATCATGGGAGCTAATTCCTTAACCATCAATCAGTCATTCTCTCCTCTCACTCCCTCCCTCCCTTTGTCTCTCATTACGCTAGTTTCTGGGTAACTCTCTGAGAATAATGTGCATTGCCCACAACCCTAAGTTTTCTAATTTAAGTGGCTGGATCATGGCATGTTTTATGGTTAATTTTTTCTTTTACTAAAATATTTTTGCAAAAAAATATGCAGTGGAAATTTCTCCATGGTCATTGGTCATCACTATATTTATTAAGTTTGGTTTGGTTTATAATAATAAATTCAAATATATATGATTAGTTTGTAAAGTAAGATAAAGTTAAAATAAGTAAAATACTAAGCTAAAATGGATTAAAATGCAATTCAGCCTTCCTTTTTGCTGGAAAAGAAGAGTTTTCCTGCAACTCTGCAAAGAAGCTACAGGAAAATTCAAAGACCAAGAGAAAATGTGCTCTGTCAGGTTGTAGATTAATGCTATGGGATGTTTGCTCAACATGTCCAGAAATTTAAGACAGAACTATTAAATATTTGAATCTTGGAGAATGGATAAGATATGAAGAGGAGTTGAAAAGTCTTAGGAGTATTTCTATAATATTTGGTAAGAAAAAATATTCATAAAGCCAAAATTTTGCTCCGCAATTAGACCTTAAAAATAATTTTGCTTTATTATGAGGATTTGGCCTTTGCTTTATTTATATTAGGATGTACCTGCTTTATCTTTGCCTTGCCCATAACTTTTAATTTTTTGATATTTTTATGTGTGTTATTTATGTCTGGCATATTCTATATATATCTTATTTGATAGATTCTCATTGGATATTTAATTTTGAACCAACTGTAATTATTTTTAATAGGAAAGTTTCATTTTTGTATGAAAAGATTTGTGCAAAATATCAAGCTATAAAATATTTAGAACCTATTCACATAAGTAGGATAAAAACATTAACTTATACTTATCAAAAATGATCTATAACTTTCTTTCAGCATTGAGGTGTTATTTTTTTCTTAAAGATTTTATTTATTTATTTGACAGAAAGAGAGAGCACAAACAGGGGGAGCAGCAGGGAGAGAAAGAAGCAGGCTCCCACAGAGTAGGGAGCCCCTGATCCCAGGACCCCAGGATCATGACCCACACAGAAGGCAGATACTCAACCAATTGAGCCACCCAGGGGCCCTGAGGTATGTTATTTTTTCTACTCTTTTTTTTTATCTCTTTCAGCTATATGTACTTTATAATGGCATATTACTTATATCCTCCAAAAAGTTTTTGTTTGTTTTCTTGTTCATTTGAGTTTTTGCTTTTAGACACAATCAAAAGAACTTCTATCAGCTTATAAAGACTTGTAAACACTCTTAATGCAGCAATTGAAAGCAAAAATCTCAAATTACTTGGATATATTAACTATAGGAATAAAATTGACAGTTATTACAACTTTGAAAATCAAATGCACAGCAACATATATAAAGACCTATACACAAAGATCAGATACAATGAGTCATATATATGCAAGGCTGGTTTTATGTCTAGAAAACAATTAATATAAGGCCTCATCAAATTAGGATAAAATAAAAAAAGATTATCTCAACAGGTGTAATAAAATAATTTGCTAACATCTAAAACATTCACATTTGTAAAAAAGAGAACCCTCAATAACTAGTAATATAAATTATTTTTCTTACTCTGAAAATGGCATCTACAAAATAAATAAATAAATAAAAAAAGATGACAACAAATAGCACAATTTAAATATTTCCTCTACCCCTAAGATTGAAAAATAAATAGATAATAAATAAATAAATAAATACATAAATAAATAAATAAATATTTCCTCTACCCCTAAGATTGGATACATGCCATACAGGAAGTTTTATCTCAGTACTTCTGCTTAACAGTATAATAGAGATTCAAGACAATATAGTAAATAAATAAAGAATAAATAGATTGAAAAAAGAAGAAATAAAAATGGTCCTTTTTCACAAACAACACAATTTCTTATGTAGATATTTTAAAATAATTTACAAATAAATGACTAATAAGGAAATTTTAGCAAAGATGCAAGATACAATTAATGTAAAATGTCAATTGGATTTTTATCTCCTACCAAAAAAAGTCTCTGAATGTGAAATTAAGAAAGCACTCTTATTCACAATGACATAAAAAATAATAAAATATTTAAGAACAATTTCAACAAAAAAGTATAAGACAGGTACACCGAAAACTACAAAACACTCCTGAGGGAAATTAGGTATCTCTAAGTGAATGGAGAAGTATATCAAGCTCATTGATTGGAAGAATAAATATTGATAGTATGGCAATTTTTTCAAACCAATCTGCAAAATCAGTGAAATTCCTATTGAAATCCTTATTTTGTAAATTAGCAAGCTGATGATAACATTTATTTAGACAAGCAAAGGATAGCTACGGCACTATTTTAAAAATAAGTACAAAACTGAAAGACTATCTGAATTCAAAACTTACTCGAAAACTAAATTAAATCTTACTAATAAAGTATAATATTTTCATAAAGATAAACATATAAATCAATGGAAAATAATAGAAAGTCCAGAAAAACACCAGCATGTTTTTGGTCAGCTGATTTAGGGTAAAAAGTGCCAGAAGATTCAATGAAAAGAGGTCAGCTTCTCAACAAACAATGAGGAAACAACTGGGTGTCCCAAAACATACATACATTTAGTATAATTGAATTAACTTAGATCCTTACCTCACACCATGCAAGAAAACAAAAACAAAAGCAAACAAAAAAATCTAAAAATGAGCAACAGACCTATACACTATATACAAAAACTAAAATTATAAAACTAATAGAGAAAATGCAGGAAAATTTTGCGTGGTCTTAAATTAGGCAAAGGTTACTTATACATGACATCAGATGTATAATTCACAAGAGACAACATTAAAAGTGCAACTTTATCATAATTAAAAACTGACTTCTCTGGGGGCACCAGCAGTGTATGAGGGCTCCTCATTATAGTATTATCATTTTGCTGAAGACTAAAAAAGAAAAGGATATTTTCATATACTTATTGTCCATTGGATTTTTGTTTTTAAAATAAAGTTTCTCCCTCCTTTGTAGGGACTGCTTGACGGGAGCAAGCAGTTCAAGGACTATTAGCTGATGGATGTGTCACACTTTAAGTAGAAGTGTTTTAGGGAATAAGTCTTCTCTCTTTTCTTTACTCTTAGGTATTAACTCCATCTGTTATTATTCACTATAATTTCTCTGATGCTGTCAAAAAAGTTTTTTTTAATAGTTTGCCAAGTTTTTCTATTTCTTCTCAGTAGGAATCTATTAGTCTAATTTACCTAGACCTCCTTTAATAGAAACAGAACATACAATTCACTTTTCAACAATGTCAAGTATTTTTGTTATTTCTAAAATCAATTATCTAGACTAAAATTTTCACTTACCAACTTACATGATGTTGTGTTGGAAAAGGTTTTTTTTTTATTTCCAAGTTTTATAATTTGGGGTCCAGGGTCACCCCCATTTTATTCATAAAATGAAATAAAATATTTTCATCATTTTAAAGTTTATAATATGTGTTAATTCTTTACAGAAAGATAGAATTAAATGAAATTTTATTTTTTAAAGATTCTATTGATTGATCAATTTATTAGAGGTCACGCAAGTGGGGAAGAGACAAAGGGAGAGGGAGAAGCAGACTCCTCACTGAGCAGGAGATCCCAGGACCCTGAGATCATGACCTGAGCCAAAGGTAGACACTTATCATCTGAGCCACCCAGGTACCCTGAATTAAATGAAATTTTAGTTTATTAAGATGCAATTTTCTGATAAGTATCAGTCTAAACAAGTATTGATATTAATTTTATACCGCAGTGGCTCTAGAGTGGCCTTACTGTATTACAATCATAGAATGTTACTGAACAAAAATGGGATAGATTAACTAGAGTGATCATATACATTGTTCACAAAGAAAACCTCTGAATAACTTCCAGCTATTTTTACCTTCAAAAAGACCAAATGTCATTTTTTAAAATGATGTGTAGTTGCCTAAAAGCCATTTTTAATGCAAGGAAACAAGAAGGGAGTTTTACAGACTACTGGATTAATCATTTTTAATAAGATATTATTTATGAGACTTTTATTTTGTTATTATTATTATTATTTTTAATGAACAGATATGTTCACACATGATTTTTTTTATTTTTTATTCATGATAGACAGAGAGAGAGGGAGGGGGGCAGAGACACAGGCAAAGGGAGAAGCAGGCTCCATGCTGGGAACCCATCGTGGGACTCTATCCCAGGACTCCTGAGCCAATGGCAGGCGCTAAACCGATGAGCTACCCAGGCATCCCCTATAAGAGATTTTTAAAAATCACATCAGTGAATGAAATAATAGCCTAATTGATTGAATGATAGCCTAATTAACTTCTACTCTTGTTACAGCAGTTCTCATTTGATTATGCATGGTTTAAGAGTTACTTGAGTTAATTACTTGCTTTTTGTCCTTCTTTATAATTTATGTCATAAGACTATTCTCTATATATTCAATACCATGTTAAACATTCTAGATGGAAGATAATCTTCCCATCATTTGAAAGTTTAGTTTGTACTTTTATTTTAGCTTTGACTGCATAATTTAAAAGGTTATAAGAGCTAGTACAGGGATCCCTGGGTGGCGCAGTGGTTTAGCGCCTGCATTTGGCCCAGGGTGCAATCCTGGAGACCCGGGATCGAATCCCACGTCGGGCTCCCGGTGAATGGAGCCTGCTTCTCCCTCTGCCTATGTCTCTGGCTCTCTCTCTCTCTCTCTCTCTCTGTGACTATCATAAATAAATACAAAAAAAATTAAAAAAAAAGAAATGAAAAAAAAGAGCTAGTACACAGAACATATTATTTAGAATAATGTTTTTACCCATTTTCTCTTTAGCACAGACTATTTTATAAATTTTGTCATTTGTTACTATAATATTTTCTTATAGTACTTCAAAAAACTATCATTTACAAATTACTAACAGATTTAATCTATTGTGAAAACAATTTGTGTATATATATATATATATATATATATTTTTAGTATATTTGATATAGCTTTTATCTTTGGCAACTATTCATAAAATATTTATTTGTTTTAAAAACACTTAAATAAAAAATAAAAATAATAAATAAATAAAATAAATAAATAAAAACACTTAAATATACTGGCATTTTTCAAGCCTCTAGTTTCTTTAGCTTTGAACTGTCCAATTTATGTGACCTTTGGCTAGCTTTTGAAAATATGCTCTCAACACTTAGTTCACCACTGAGTTCCAATTTGTGATACACAGAGGGAACTCTAGGAGTCCATTTATATGACAGATAGAAACGTCCTTTTTCTTTCACTGAATATCACTTTAAGAACCTAATAGGGGGAATGTAGCTTTCACAATATCTTCAGAGCCTCAAAAACTCAGCTAACTCTATTGAAAATTAGAAGACTGTAGATAGCTGATTTCCCCAACTTTACTCAAATGCACAGAGTCAACTTTGTATATTTCATGTATTCAGTGTACATTGCTAGCTTTTAAAAGTGTGTATTTTTAATGTGATTTTAGATCAACTGTAACTAACCTCTTTTAAAATCTCTATTTTTTAAAATGTTTATTTTATAATCTTCTATTGAAATACAGTCAATAACTAGAGATAGTGCATTAACATATCCAAGATAATTGAGAAACAAACAGATTTATATATGCCACATCCCTCAAGAATCAACTATATTTTGAAATAACTTTTGCCAAGAAAATTTTTTTAAAACTCCACATTCCCTCCCTCATTAATGAAGTTAGTTATGTCCCCTCTTCTCCAATTTGGGCCTGTGTGCAATCACATTGGATTTAAAAATGACTCTTTCTATAATCAAGCACTTTATAGTATCAGACCTAAGGCATCTTTATGAATAAAGCATGCATGAGCAACAATGTTGGGAATTACGTGTGGTCAATATGAAGTCTTTGTAGCACTACGAGAAAGGTTCTTCCTCAGCCGTGAACTGGTGAGGTGAATAATTCAAGTAAGAATTGACATTGCTGGAGACCAAAATGCTGAAACATCTCTTGATTAGAATTATAAGAACATGAGAGATTTTTGGAGAGAGAATAAAGGTCATTTGGTCCATCAAGGCATATCCTTTTTAGTACTCCATTTCAGCAAGGATGGCATCTAATTGTTTCTTGAAGGACATCCCTGCTTTTTGCCTCAACAACTTTGCCTGCAGGCTCTTCTAAGCATTAATTATTCTCCACATGAAAAGGTACTTTCTGAAATATGTGGTGAATTTATTTTTTAATTTCCATTTATGTCTGTTTGTCCTATAATCTGTATTAAAATGGAAATAATAATTTGGGTTGACATTATCTGTGGCAGTTAAGACTTTATATGCTTCAAAACAGACAGCTCCAACTCTGTCCTTAATATTATATGCCCAGATTTATGGTCCTAACAACCAGCACTGCATAGCAAACAGTGGTAGGGGTCCCAGTGAGAACATTGAATACTTTGAAAATTCATAATCCCTCAAGTATATATCTTTTCTTTGTAAAATAGAGATGGGTACTTACTAAAAATAACTGAAAAGTAAATTAATTCATTGGTGTATTCCTTATCACTTGCATATATACATATATATACATGTATTTTTATATACACATTTTTTACCCAAGATCAAATAATTATTTCATCATATTTGACTAAATATTTACAAAATATAAAACATAATCACAACTTACACAAATTTGGAAATATGCATGTAAAATACATAGTATTTTCAAGTTAACCGAAAGCAAAAAAAAATGCTATTATTCTGTAGACACAAAGAAATCTGAAAACTCATTTTTTCTAAACAGCAACTAACACCCTTTTATTTTTTGTTTTTTGAAATGTTAGGAAGGGGAAATAATTACTTATGCAATACACGTCTCCCTTTTGTAACATTAACTAAATTTTAGAAGATCAATTATTCTGTTGCAATGACACTAGTTAACATCTTACTTAGGCCAAATGTTGTAATGAAATCTCCATGACAAAGACAGATCCAGAGTGACTGGTAATCCAGGAGAGCCAGATAGTTAAACCAATCATTGCTTGACATTACGCTGACCACAGTGATTGGTTCTAGTTGATCCATTTAGATCAATGTTCCAAAGTTTGTTCTGACTTGTGAAAAACAATTATTTGTCTTCCCTTACATACGAAGGAGGAAATACGTGGCTTCAACTGGTGTCAGCAAATTGCCAATTATAAAATAATCTAAGACGTGAAAATGTGAAGTAGAGCCCTCCCAAAGTGGGAACTGAAGCCCTGGAGACCAATCTAAATTTCAATTTTTCAGTTACAGACCAGAGAAATTTGTTTAAACTCTTTTAGTTTAGGTGTCATTAACTGCAAATGAAAGCATTCAAACTGGTAATCTAAATTTCATTTTTAAAATAAAATATATCGTTTTTGTGTTTATATAATGTTTATGTGCTTCACATCTGTGTGAGTCTAGATATTCATAGTTATGTCATAAACTATTTTTAAGGATCATGATAAAATTATGAATAATTAAGATACTCCAATTGCAACAGTTTAAAGGTAGGCAACACACATGCACACACACACACACACACACACACACACACACACACATAGATATATGCTGGAAAAGAGGTAGATGGACTAAGGAGCCTATGAACATGGTCTACTGGCTGGTCCTGGCAGCATACCTACCTCAACAGTAGCTAGTAGAAACATCAAATCTAATTAAAACTCCCCCCCCTCACTTTTTCAGTTATTACAGTATGGTCAATACCAGCACAGTAACCCAAAATAAACTTATCCACGGGATTGACCATTCTTTACAATATCCTGAAATAGAATGTCAGTTTAGACTTCTCACTTACATGTTACTTCTGAAAAAAAAAGGACATAGGTGAAGAAAAATATTCTTTTACTATTATTATTGCTTTCAGGGCCCTTGTCATTAGTTTTTATTGTCACAAAAGTAGAAGAAAGTTTCATATGATCATGAGAGATAGTTTAATCACAAAGGAAGAGGAAAGTTATGACAAGAGAAGTCTTTTTCTTTTATCACAAGAGCAGCAGGAGTCTCCCTTTATCCTGAGAAAAGTGAATCTCTTTTCCCATTTCTCTTTTTGAAACACCTTTTGGAATAGAGGATCATAAATTTTAGGAAGGAAGAATTGATTCTGAGGCAATTTAGAATTTTTAGGCTTATTTTCTAATTTGAAAAAGTTGTTTAACTTCTAAGATTGCTTTTTCAACTATAAAAATCATCCTAATGTATTAAACCCTAATGGCCAAGGAATTAGAAAAATTAAAATAGAAAAATATAGTGATTCATAAATTTGTTTATTCATTCCTGTGATTCCTTGAGTTCTGCAGAACATTCTATGGGCACTTGGTTACTGGAGATAAGACAATATAAAATTAAAGTATGCAATATGTGCAATGTAAGACAAGGTGAGACTTTAGAGTAAGAAGAACTCTTGAAATTTAGTCAACAGTCATTAGATTGAAATGACAAGTGAAAATTGACTTTTTAGTGGGTAAACTATACATTTCTTATCACACTATGTACACACTGTTCAAACTATCCTACTTCTGATTAATTTTATATTACCCATCAATTATGACTTTATTTGTAGTTAACAAAAAATGGTAAGTAGTAATAGGACTGCTTGAGGACATTCTCAAACTTATATATTCCTTTTTATGACAAATTATACTATTTTTCTAAATCATTTTAGTAATAGAAAAACTGAATTCAATACATTTTCACCATGCCAACTATTCAAATACACAGTTGAATTGATCTTGCATTTTCAAAATAGTTTAAATAAATTTTTGCTATAGTAATGAAGCATAGAGTAGAAATAAACATGCACACTTCTAAAGATTTAAATATTACATATATTATTCAGCCATTTTTCAATGGCTAGCAATTTCATATAGTTAATAAACACCTATTAGCTATATTAACATAGTTAATAGAAAGACTTTTTTTTTGCTAATATGTTTGGAAAAGCCAAAAGTCATGAGTATGATTAGAAAATTATATGAATCCTTGCTTTGAATAATTCAATCTAAACAACTGATTTATATTATTTGAAGTAAATGAAGATATGCTTGCCCTTTAGGTGTTAATTATTTCAGCAAAACTATAAATTCTTGATTTACAATGAAGCGTAAAGATTACTGTTCTAACATGAGCTTCATGCTTACCACATACCACAGTTACTCGAATAAATGACACCAGATTTCTTTTTTTTTATTTTTTTGACACCAGATTTCTAAAGCAAATAATTCCCTGTGAGTAAATTGCACTTTGGCTTGACACTGCCTCCCACAGAAGCGGGTATATCTCTTGCCAGTCTCTTCCTTCCCCATGATCTATCCGTTTTCAACAAACACATTTAACAGCTGTGGATACAAACAAGGCACATTTGGCAAAAGTAGGAACCAGATGCCAAAATCTGAATGTATGTTCTATTCAAAGCATCCGGCCCTGTTGCTAACTCCTTGGTGTCACCGCTGTCGGCTCCCTCTCTTAATCATCTACTGGCAGGCAACAGAGGCGCATCTGGGGATATTGTCGAGGTGATGTAGCTGTGCTCTGGCTACCTTGTGAGTTGTAACCATTTTGAGGTAGCTTCCTATTTCTAAGAATGTTTTGAAAAAACTATTATGAAATATGTTATACATTATGACATGTATTTATATTTTTATACTATATGAAATACACACACACACACACACACACACACACATACTGTTATGAAACACTAAAAGAGCTCATTGAAAATAAAAATCCCAAATTTAAGACTTTCAAATTTCTGCCTGGGAGCAAGACACTGTTATCTGAAATAGTTAAAACACATCCTTACAAAGTATGTGTGAACAAATGTAAGGTACAAATTAATAGTGAAATCTGCATGATAAATGACTTTAGCTACCTAGGCAGAGGATTTGTTGTAGCTCAGATTCTCTTATGCCTGAGGCTAGCTTGCATGTGTGGAGTTTATTTGGAATTTGAGCCCAGAGAGCAGAAGGGAGGAACAAAGTAGTGAGGTGAGGTGGGAAGGGGCAGGTAGTTCAAAAGGGAAGTAGTAAATCCAACAGTAAGGTAGGCATCTCTTGATTTTTGCTGGATCCCATGGTACACACTCTGGGGACGCTCCTGAAATATTTTTTTCAGAGATACATATCTGAGGGAGGAAAAGGGGAAACATTGATTTTTATTCCCCCATCTGAGAATTATTTCCTGCTTTCCTGTGCCACTTAGAAATTTTGGAGTTGTGCATGTGAGAATGTTGACTAGATTACTGTGGTCTCCTCATTGTGTGTAAGAGAAGAAAGGAGTATTTCACATGGCACGAGCTTGTGTCAAGGCATTGTTAAATTACACCCAAAGTTGCTGGATTCTGGAATCTAAGGTGGAACTTATGAGATTTGAGTTGGTAAATAAGCAGTAACAAATACACAGCTACTATTTCCTTAGCTTTCTACATACATTGTCACATTAATGTTCACAATAACTCTAAAAGTAGATATTCTTATCATTATGCTTCTATTTTATAGTTGAAACTAAGGATGTAGAAAAGTAAGGCAGTTTTCCCAGGATCATTCAGATAGAGAGGCCCAAAACTAGAATTTGACCTTTTTCTGGATGCTGTACAAGATTCAGTCCCTGTTAACAGAGGCTCTTATCTACCAGTGACTTAAAGATCTGTTCCTCAGCACAGATGGAATGCTTTGTTCATTCCAGGTGATAGAAGGTCTGCCAGAGTTGCTACACTTGAAAATTACTCCCTAATGCTGACTCCCTAATGCTCATGCCTCATTCTCATCTATCACCCCTGCTCAGTTGACCTTCATTTTTTTAAACAAGATTTTATTTATTTTTTGAGAGAGAGAGAGAGAGAGAGAGAGAGAGCAGGGAGAGGGGCAGAAGGAGAGGGAGAGAATCCCAGGCAGACTGTACTGAGTGCAGAGCCTAGGCAGGGCTTGACTTTCCCAGGACTCTGAGGTCATGACCTGAGCCAAAAGTAAGAGTCAGACACTTACCCAACTGAGTCATCCAGGTGCCCATTAGGTGACCTTCCTATAGTGTCTCCTAGCTCCTCCCTCTGCCCCTAGGCCCTGACCCATTCACATAGTCACTTTCTTAGGGTTCTCAAAAAAGAATTGATAAATAAATCATAGCAAAACCTAACCAAACAGATTAAATATGTTTTTTTTCTTTCAACAGTATTGAAATAACCATTTATTCTTCAAAGGAATTATGGGTGCTGTTCAGTCACTGGAAAAGGAAAACTGAAGAAAAATAGACCAAGAAAAGGAACTAAATCATCTATATTACAACCTACCATCATTTTATGTGTAGAAGAATAACCAATTTCTACAAACTATCCCTTTATGGTTTGGTTAAATTTAAGGTCAGAAGCAAGAAAATAATATGAGTGAATTAAATGTGCATTGGTTAACATAGATAATTTAAAATAAAATGCAGATATACACAGAAGTATATGGAAGACAACAGTTATTTTGAGTCTTACCTAGAGGAAAAAGAGTTTGCATTTCATAGGCAGAAGTGAAATCAATCTAAGTCCTCAAAGAGGAGTATGGGAGTATATAGCATTTGAAAAAGAAAATCTTTAGGCAGCCCTGGTGGCCCAGCGGTTTAGCCCTGCCTTAAGCCCAGGGCATGATTCTGGAGACCTGGGATTGAGTCCCACATCAGGCTCCCTGCATGGAGCCTGCTTCTCCCTCTGCCTGTGTCTCTGCTTCTCTCTCTCTCTCTCTCTCTCTCTCTCTGTGTGTGTGTGTGTCTCTCATGAATAAATAAATAAAATCTTAAAAAAAAAAGAAAAGAAAATCCTAATAGCTATGTTAAGGTCTGGTGTGAATCGAAAATTCAAATTACTAAAATAAAAGAAATAAAATAGCTGATTTCTATAAAGTGAAATATGAGTTGGTAAGGGATCCAGATTTATTAAGGACAAAATTACCAAGATTTATTGATGGGAAAAGTTATGAAATACATGTATATATGTGACTCTAAGTCACATATTAGAGCATCAAGATTTACTTAGAGTGATAGAGACATTAGATAGGACTGACAATTTCTAGGAAAATACATGATGGATGCTACTTTATTAAGAGAAAGAAAAAAGAGACTAGAAATGGCTGATCCCGGTAGAAAAATAAATATAAAAAGAGTTTTATTTTTTTATTTTTATTTTTTTTTATAAAAAGAGTTTTAGATAGAATGTTGATCATACTACAAGCCTTCAAATGTTTTTCTAGTTAACAACTAAAGGGGAAAAGGTAGTAATGAATGAGACATAAGGTTGCCAGAAATTGAATAGGAGAATCGGGGACATTATCAATATAGAAAAAATAGTGGTGTTGGCATCCAGTCCTGCCAAAAATCCCCCCAAAATATGGAAAAAAAATCCTTAGTGTGAAGTAATTTATATCACAGAATGATTCCAGTGACAAAGAAAGAGCACCAAAATTTAAGAGATGAGGCAGGCATATAGACAAATGCAATGGAATGCTATATCAAGTTAATCTTACATTAACCAGGAAATATGATTCATCTTTAAATCTCTCAAAGTTCATTGTAGTCATAGTTGAATACAGAAAATTATTAGGTATAGTAAAATGTTTTTACTGAAACATTATAAAGTGAGCAAAATAAATGAAATATCTACTGTACTTCTGAAGGATGACCATGAAATTTTAATGCACTATAAGATTAATAATATAGCTCAATAAGATTGATATATTAAAATATATAATCTATTAATACTTAAGGAATTATAGTAGTATTTTTTTAAATTTTATTTATTTATTCATGAGGGACACAGAGAGAGAAGCAGAGACATTGGCAGAGGGAGAAGTATGCTCCCGATGAGGAGCCCGATGTGGGATGCAATCCCAGAACCCCGGGATCACAGCCTAAGCCAGAGGCAGACATCTAACCACTGAGATACCCAGGTTCCCCAAGGAATTTTAGTAGTTTGTCAGATAAACATGCAAGTCCTTTAGTTGTAGACTTCAAAATTTTAACTTCTACACCAATGAATATAAGATACATAATTATGTACGTAGTCCATTTTGCTAAGTAACATGACTACATGCATTTGAATAGATTTTTATCTAGTGAAAGAACTAACAGCATGACAGCTATTCACTGCCTCCTATGAATTGGAAAAACGGTATTGATGGTCTAAGACATGCATTTTTATTGTTGTTCAGTCAGAACTTGAAATATACTAAGAATTCCAGGACTCTGAGAAGTATTATGAGAAGGCAGAATATATTATTTTAACATTTGAAGCAAGTAATAAAAATGTCTATTCTAAACTGACATTCAAGTTTATTAATATATTAATAAGGGCAGCAATATGTTGTCATTTTTTCCTTAGAGTCATGAGGAATTATTTCAAATATGAAGCTACATATTATTGATTGAGAAACTTAATATATAAAAATTAAAGATGTCACATGTAAAAAATAAGATGTTCATCAGTTCAAACCAAAATCTCTTTAATATGGTTAAAATTTTATTTTACTAATCATGTATGTAATATGCTTAAGAAGCATGGCATTCAGAACTATATATGTTAAATACTTCACTTAAGAATTTTATTATGAGGGCAGCCCTGGTGGCTCAGCGGTTTAGTGCCGCCTTCAGCCCAAGGCATGATCCTGGAGACCCGGGATCAAGTCCCACGTCGGGCTCCCCGCATGGAGCCTGCTGCTCCCTCTGCCTATGTCTCTGCCTCTCTCTCTCTATTATGTCTCCCATGAATAAATAAATAAAATCTTTAAAAAAAAAGAATTTGATTATGAGGGACAACTGGGTGGCATAGTGGTTGAGCATCTGCCTTCAGCCTAGGGCATGATCCTGGGGTTCCAGGATCAAGTCCCGCATTGGGCTCCCTGCATGGAGTCTGCTTCTCTTTCTGCCTGTGTCTCTGCCTCTCTCTCTCTCTCTCTCATGAATAAATAAATAAAATATTTTAAAAAAGAATTTAATTATGACCATGAATGCCTTTTTTATTTTAAAAGGTAAAGTTATTTTAACACACGCAATAGAGCAATGTCCACTCTTTGAATCATTTTTTGTTTTTGTATTTTAATGATATAGGTGGTTGCAAGCAATATTTTTGCAATTTTAAAATTGAAAACTTTTACTTTATGAATACTAAATGGCCAAGAACTAAACATGAAGAGATGAAAAAAAGAGCAGCAGATGGGGAGGATGTGAAGCCAACCATACTTAAGAAGCCGAAACCAATTAGAAAGGTATCACTGAAAGCTATTCTACACAGCCGACCTAAAATGGAGAGCAAGTATAATAATAAAATGCCATGGTTGATAGCTCGTAAGGCCTGTGGAATGTCAAGAAGCAGTACGAGTGCAATGTTAGCACCTTAATAAGCAATTTATGAGTAATTCAATGCAAGACTGTTTCTGTTTTTGGAAATGAAAATAATCAATCGAAACGAAAATAATCGAATCGAAATTAAAATAATCGAATCGAAAAGAAACGAATTGAATTGAATCGAATAATATAAAATCGAATCGAAAATAATCAAATCGAATTTGGAAAAAGAATCGAAACGAAAATAATCAAATAAAACAAAAATAATCAAATCGAAACGACAAAAGTCAATCGAAATTGAAAATAATCGAATCGAAACGAAAATAATCAAATCGAACAGAAACGAATTGAATCGAATCGAGAAAGAATCAAATCGAATCGAAAATAATCAAATTGAAACGAGAGGAATCAAATCAAATAAAAAATAATCGAATCGAATCAAAAATACACAAATCGAAATGAAAATAATCAGAAATCGAAATGAAAATAATCGAAATCGAAACCAAAATAATCAAATCGACATGAAATAATGGAATCGAATCGAAATGAAAAAAAATCAAGTAGAATGAAAATAATCGAACGAATCGAAAATAACTCGAATCGAAAAAAATAAATCGAAAATGAAAATAATCAAATCGAAACGAAAATATCAATCGAATCGAAAATAACAAAGAATAAATAATCAATCGAATAAAATAATCGAATGAAACGAAAAAATCGAATTGAAACGAAAATAATCGAATCGAAACGTAAATAATCAAATCGAAATGAAAATAAACGAATCGATTTAAAAATTCGAATTGAAACGAAAATAATCGAATCGAATCGAAAATAATCGAGTTGAAACGAAAATAATTGAGTTAAAACAAAATAATCCAATCGAAATGAAAATAATCAAATTGAAACGAAAATAATTGAATAGAAAAAAAGAATACAATCAAAAGAAAAATAATCAATCGAAATGAAAAAATGGAATCGAATCGAATCGAATCGAAGAAAATCAAATCGCATCGAATCGATAAAATCGAATGGAATGGAATTGAATCGAAACGAAAATAATCGAATCAAAATGAAGATAATCGAATCGAATAAAAACATAATCGAAACGAAAATAAGCGAATCGAAACGAAAAAAATCGCATCAAAACGAAAATAATCGAATCGAAACCAAAATAATCAATCAAAATGAAAATAATCGAATCGAATCGAAAATAATCACATCAAAACGAAAATAATCGAATCGAATGAAAAAAATTTGAATCGAAAAGAAACGAATTGAATCGAATCGAAAAAAATCAAATCAAATAGAAAATAATCGAATTGAAATGAAAAAAATCAAGTAGAAGCGAAAATCATCTAATCGAAACCAAAATAATTAAATCGAAATGAAAATAACTGAATCGTATCGAAAATAATCAAATCGAATCGGAAATAATGGAATCGAAACCAAAATAATCAAATCGAGATGAAAATAATCTAATCGAATCGAAAATAATCAAATCGAAACTAAAATAATCGAATCGAAAAAAAATCAAATCGAATAGAAATAATCGAATCGAAAATGAAAAAATCAAAGTAGAAGCGAAAATAATTAAATCTAATCGAAAATAATCAAATCGAAATAAAAATAATCAATCGAAACGAAAATAATCAAATAGAAACGAAAATAATTGAATCAAAAGAACGAATTGAATTGAATCAAAAAATCAAATCGAATAGAAAATAATCAATCGAAATGAGAAAAATCGAATCGAATCAAAAATAATTGAATCGAATCTAAAATAAACAAATCTAACTGAAAATAATCAAATCGAATCGAAAAAATTCGAATGGAAAAGAAACGAATTGAATTGACATGAAAATAATCGAATCGAAACGAAAATAATCAATCGATACAAAAATAATCGAATCGAACCAAAATAATCAAATCCACATGAAAATAATCGAATCGAATCGAAATATCAAATCAAAACTAAAATAATTGAATCGAATCGAAAATAATCAAATTGAATAGGAAATAATCGAATCGAAATGAAAAAAATCAAGTGAACGAAATAATTGAGTTGAAACAAAATAATTAAATCGACATGAAAATAATCGAATCGAAATAATAAAATTAGAAACGAAAATAATCGAATCAAATCGAAAATAACCGAATCGAAATGAAATATCGAGTCGCAACCAAAATAATCGAATCGACATGAAAATAATCGAATCGAAATCGAAAATAATCGAATGGAATAAAAAGAATAGAATCTAAACGAAAAATAATCAAATCGAAATGAAAAATGGAATCGAATCGAATCGAATCTAGAAAATCAAATCGCATCGAATCGATAGAAATCGAATGGAATCGAATGAATCGAATCGAAAAAATAATCGAATCGAAATGAAAATAATCGAATCGAAACGAATATCAATAATACATAATCGAAACGAAAATTATCAATCGAAAAAAAAAATCGCATCAAAACGAAAATAATCGAATCGAAACCAAAATAATCACACAAAATGAAAATAATCGAATCGAATCGAAAATAATCACATCAAAACGAAAATAATTGGATAGAATCAAAAGTAATCAAATCGAATAGAAAATAATCAAATCGAAATGAAAATAATCAATCGAAACGAAAATAATTAAATCGAAACCAAATAATCAAGTCGAGTTGAAAATAATCGAATCGAATCAAAAATTAATCAAATCGAAACTAAAATAATCGAATCGAATCGAAAAAATCAAATCGAATAGAAAATAATCGAATCGAAATGAAAAAAAAATCAAGTAGAAGCGAAAATAATTAAATGGAATCGAAATAATCGAATCGATATGAAAATAATCAAATCGAAACTAAAATTGAATCGAATCGAAATAATCAAATCGAAACAAAAATAATCAAATCGAATCGAAAATAATCAAATCAAATCGAAAATAATCAATCGAAACCAAAATAATCGAAACGAAACCAAAATAATCACATCAACATGAAAATCATGGAATCGAATCGAAAGTAATCAAATAGAAACTAAAATAATCGAATCGAATAGAAAATGATCAAATCGAATAGAAAATAATCAATCCAAATGAAAATAATCGAATCGAAACCAAAATGATCAAATCGACATGAAAATAACCGAACGAAATGCTGTGGAAGCGAACCGTACAGGCAGTCAGGATGCGGGAGGGACAGGCCATGAGCTCAACTCTCAGACGTGTGTGAGCTGTGCAGGCCGACGTGTGCTGGACACTTACTGATGGGAGCTAGGACCGAGCTACACTCTCATTGAAGAAGGACGTTTGCAATCTCTGCATTGAACTCAGATACACGAAGTAGAGTCCTGTCGCTTCCACATGCTTTTCACACAACCTCTTCCGGCACCTCACATAAATAAAAAGTCTTTAAAAAAAAAATGAAAGAAGGTGTTCTTGATGTGCTCATAGTTTTAATTAAACATGAATCAAGTGACCTTTTGGCTCCTTGACATGCAGCATTCTATGTATTCAACACATAAATATTACACAGATGTTGACGTGTAAATATTACAAATAGAAGGAGAGCTAAAGAGAAAAAAATGTGATTTAACAAGAGAAAGGGGATCCCTGGGTGGCGCAGTGGTTTAGCACCTGCTTTTGGCCCAGGGCGCGATCCTGGAGACTCGGGATCGAATCCCACGTTGGGCTCCCGGTGCATGGAGCCTGCTTCTCCCTCTGCCTATGTCTCTGCCTCTCTCTCTCTCTCTTTCTCTGTGTGACTATCATAAAATAAAATAAAATAAAATAAAATAAAATAAAATAAAATAAAATAAAATAAAATAAAATAATAAATAACATAAAATAAAAAATAAAATAAAATAAAATAAAATAATAAAATAAAATAAAATAAAATAAAATAAAATAAAATAAAATAAATAAAATAAAATAATAAGAAAAAATTTAACAAGAGAAAGGCAGTAGGTAAAAAGAAGAAAAAAAACAAGTAACACAGAATACAAACCCAAAGTGAATGTACTATAAATATATTGAAGATCTTAATACCATCAATATTGCATAAATGTAAATATTAGGCTAAAAGTATTAGGTCTAATAAAGATGAACTTTATTGGGGTTAACTCAATCAAATATTTAGAAATTAAGATGTCAATTTATGTTAAGAGGACCCCCCCAAAATGCCAAATATCTGAATTACTAAAATGATATAAATATGTACTATAAAGTACATCTCAACTGTGAAGATCTTTTACCTTTAAATATAATAAAAGAGGGATCCCTGGGTGGCGCAGCGGTTTGGCGCCTGCCTTTGGCCCAGGGCGCGATCCTGGAGACCCGGGATCGAGTCCCACGTCAGGCTCCGAGTGCATGGAGCCTGCTTCTCCCTCTGCCTGAGTCTCTGCCTCTCTCTCTCTGTGACTATCATAAATAAATAAATAAAAAATTTAAAAAAAATAAATAAATATAATAAAAGAAGGACGATAGAAAGAAATTTTAGTATATAATACAGTTCTTCCTCATTATATGGTAATGGAATTACTTTAAATGAGAATCTGTGTGACATCCTATATGTAACCTCTGTTCTACCTTTATCTGTTCTATCTTTATGAACTTCTTGGTAGTTTCACTTATTAAAAGATTCTAACAGTATTTAGCTCTCTCTAAAGGGACCTTTGTGACCAAAATGGTTGCAACAGAATCTTTCTTTCTGTAAAAGATACCATAAAACAATTAAATGTTACTTGAGTCCTCACTGAAAACCATTCTCACTAAAACTAATGATTCCCTATGTCAATATTAAAATCTATTTTTTAACCTCATTTTGGACTTATAAAAATATTAAAATATATTTAAATATCTCATACTGAATATCTAGCAATAGCCACAAGGAAAAATAGCACAAATTTAATACTATTATACTAAAATACATTTTATCTTTATACTTCAATGTTTTAATATTAATAACAGATTCTATACTGCTTTATATTTTTTCTTATTTAATCATCTCAACATCCTTGTAAAAATAGTACAGATTTATTTTAAAAATAAGGAGAAAAGCTCATGGAATAAAATATTTTGTCAGATGAACATGCATCCATTTCTTCTATATTTGTTTCTCTATAATTTATTATTGTTGTTCAACTTACTTGAGATTATTTTTTTGAAAATGTTTTACACTTCCATAGTACAAATTTATGGCAAATAGAAATTATTATTTTGTTCTTTCACTCAGTAAAGAGTTTTAAAGTCAAAACAGTATAAAACTGAGCTTCAAGGGAAGAATTCTGTGGCTAAGTAGAATCATGTAAGGACGTACTTAAGAGTAGGTTGTGTGGTTAACTGATATCACCACTCCATTACTTCTATAATTTTTCATGATTTATATTGTCTTCTCCAGATATTTCCAAGCTAGTGAGGAAATTCAGAACACAGTTTCAGGGTAACTACTATGTTTCCTTTTAACTCCCTATAGTTTAACTTCCTTCACATTTTAGGAAGGACAAAGTCTAAGAAAGGCATGTTCAAAGAGAAGACATTGAGGAAACTTACTCATGGCATTTATAATCTTGCAGATTTATTTTTTTTATGTTCAAAATAAACAGAACCTGGAAAATTACTGAAAAGTACCTATGGGATAAAGTTTGGCATAATTCTAAAAACAGAATGAAAAAAGAAAGAAGGAAAAGAAAGAAAGAAAGAAAGAAAGAAAGAAAGAAAGAAAGAAAGAAAGAAAGAAGAGAAAAAAGAACAAAAAAGAAAGAAAGGAGAAAAGAAAGAAGTCATGTGAATTAGAAATGAAAGAACTAGGAGTAAATTTTTTAAAAAGGAATAAAAACATTTTTTTAAAGTGTCCTCCAATATTTAAATACTTTATTAGAAGAGAAAATAGATCAATTATTCATGATTCATGACTATAGTTTTCAGATTAGTGTTTAAAAATTAAGGGGCTACACTTTTTTGACATTACAGAATAGTTAAGGTTGTCTAGAGATAGAATGAGATAGCTTTCTAGGCTTGTTTTCTCATTAGTTTGGATGAGGTGGTTTCTAATATCCCTTTCAGTTTTACTATTGCAGTGTTATCTTTTTAAAAAAGATTTTCTTTATTTAATAAAGAGAGAGAGAGACCACATGAGCAAGGCAGAGCTACAGGAGAGGGAGAAGCAAACTCCCCTCTGAGGAGTGAATCTGCTGTGGGGCTCCATTCTAGGACTCCAGGATCATGACCTGGGCGGAAGGCAGATGCTTAACTATCTGAGCCACCCAGGCACCTTGCACGATATTGTCTTCCTCTGGATATTTAGAGTGAGTGTAACATGAGACAACCCACCTGCATACATCTGCTAAGCAGTTTACAACTCCCCGAGATTATCCCCCTCTTTACATTATCCCTGATGAATACTCTTAAAAGTCGAAGTGAATTCAAAACAATCCTAATGCTGTCCCTGATGCCCATACCTTTCTTATTGCAATGTACCACTTTTTACCATTTATTATGTTTGTTTAGACATTCATTTATTTCCTTGATAGACAGTAAGCACTGCTTATAAATTGTAATTTGGGGGGAAGGATCTTCCATATTGAAATCATTTGGGGTTTTAAAAGGCAAATTCCTGGAATTGATTCTAGAACTACAGGAAGACTTGCCATTATTTTCTGTATAATACACTGAACTTTATTCTTTTAAATGCTTAGTGTTACAAAGCTACTGCTATAAATTCTTTTATTTACCTTTGTCTTTTCCAACTTCTGTCAACTCTTGGCTTAATCATTACTAATACCCAGCCTCAGCCGTACCGAGCTGCTGATTTATTTCTGAATACATCTTCAGGATATCAGGATATCCTCAGACGTCATCGTTCTGGGCAGGCTGATGTTAATCTTGTTATAAACCTTGCTCCCTAGGAGCTATTTTCTGACTGCTTTCTCCTATTTATGCCTTACTTAGGATCCTGTTTCAAAATAGACCAAATGGAAACACACTCTTGCTTGACTGATGCTGTGATCTAGAATATCCTATTACACACTTTATCCATCAAGGTGAACCACACAGCATCTTGAAGATAGCCTAAATCATGCCCACATGTGCTACCTCCCTTTAATTATTCTAATTAAGACTCCTTTTCTTCCAACAAATGACCAGCCTTATACCTAAGACTCTTCTTCAGTGGCCCAGTCCTAATCACGAATATGCAATTTTACTTCTTGCTGTACCCTCAATGAGTGGAAAGCCTGGCTTCTTGTAAAAGATGAGAGAGGGTAGTCCTAGCCTCAGTGAGAGGGGGCATTTAAGGTAACATTGTCACAAACCTCAAAACAGTTTGTCCCCTTTTCTTTTCACCTCTCTCCCCCATATGCCTAGACAGGATGAAACAGATGCTCATTAATTCTTAAAATCCCTTTAAACTATATAATGTACACTCTCAGATTAGTGAGATTAAAACACATGGTAGTTATATAATTTATAATGTGTCCAGAATTATTCAATAGATCAACAGGACTATTTGCAAGGTAGGCAGTCAGGCCTGAAGATTTTTTACCAAAAGCCCAAAAAGGAAACACTTCTCAAGTTGCTGTTGGTTATCATGATCTGAGCAAACAAACGGTATTGCTGCAC
This sequence comes from Vulpes lagopus, assembly GCF_018345385.1. Classification (NCBI taxonomy): domain Eukaryota; kingdom Metazoa; phylum Chordata; class Mammalia; order Carnivora; family Canidae; genus Vulpes; species Vulpes lagopus. The sequence goes on along the minus strand of NW_024570642.1, from coordinate 34,022 downwards.
AATGTCAATAGCCCACATTCTACGCCTTGCTTTGCTTTTTAACAAACTGTGAAAAGACCAACAGCTGTTACTGATCTAAACTAAAGCATTTACAGTAGGTGGTACCACCTGTGCTTTTCTTATTCCACCCTTAAAAATCTGCTACTTTATTTTGGAGCTGGATGGAGAATATGGCAGTGACTCAATGTCAGGGGGAGTGAGTAGTCAACTGTGGCTTAGTTCTGATAAGGAGTAACATGACCTTTATAAGTCACAACAATGTGTGTTGATGAATATCTTCTCTTGATTTTGCTTTATCCGTTTCAAGAATCTAAGAAAAGACCATAGATAAAAAGGAAATTTGAATTCAGCTGACTTAACTGAACGAAAGATTTACAACCCAGATAAAATGCAAGATTCTATATATATGCAATTAATGATCTTAACTATTTCATGTTTCATTTTAGCTTCTTTACCTTAAACACTAGAAAAAATACACTTGCCAAGTTACTGCCTATAACTGTGGAATTTTAAATTTAAACAGGCAGTTGGTGAAACATGTCTTCTATTTCCAAGTGAAGTGTTTAAGATATTATGGAAAATAGAGAATTAACTCAATTGGGGACAAAAATAGCTTTGAAATTTGGTAGCTTGAGTTACCTAGCACTTATATATAAAGTTTCCTCTAAATGCTAAATTTCAAAATGTTATATACAGAATAATTTAAGTCATGTAATACAAAACTTTTGACAAAAGCAAATGTATCAAGTGATACATTTACTTCAACTGAATCAGGGGATCCCTACACAACCATGAGTTGATGTTTCTGCATCTTGGTGTTCTAAATTAATCAATGTTATAGAAATTCAACTAGAATTTAATTGTTCAATGAAAAAAGCGAAGTAATAATCTCTTGTCATTTTTTTTACAACTTTTCACATTTCCCATAGTAAATTGGGGGAGTAATTCCCCATAGTAAATTCCCCATAGTAAATTTCCTGAGTAAATTGTTTGCCAATATGGTATATTCTAACCCTGTCTATTTTTAACAACCTTTCTTGCCTTCTGAAGCAAAGAAACAAAAAAGAAACCACTCTAGGACAACAACAACAACAACAAAAATATATATATATATAGCTTGAAAGCATTTCCCTTTAGATGAATCATTTAAAATTCAGCCAAGGACAGACACTGTTTTTTAATTGCTGTTTTAGAAAACATTTGGACCTACCTGGAAATATTAAATATAAGTCTCATTTATAACACTAACAATAGGTTTCATTTATAATCATGAATAGAGTGTCAACTCAAAGAATGGCCCACATTTACTCCATCTGAGTTTTGTTTCTGTTATTCACCTCACACTTCTCTGTTAGTTTTTGCTTGCTGTTTTCCAATATGATAATATTAATAAATAATATCATATCCAAATAGTTCTTAATTATGCTAGCACATTCTTTACTGATGGAGTGTTAGGCAGAATTTTGTGTGTTTTTTTAAATTTTTATTATTTATTCATTCATGAGAGACAGAGAGAGAGAGAGAGGCAGAGACATAAGCAGATGGAGATGCAGGAAGCCCAATGTGGTAATCAATACCGGGATTTGGGGATCATGCCTTAAGCCAAAGGCAGACGCTCAACTGTTGAGTCACCAGGTGTCCCATAATTTTGTGTTTTTCTTTCCAATCCAGTGAGACACATTTTTCCCTATAGAACATGTTGGCAACAGTGCTATCACACATACAGAAATCTTATACTATTATTACCACATTATATGTTGGTATTACAGCAATGAATTTGTCTGGATAGCTGTAAAATATTTTTCTCTTATTACTATTTGTCATGTCCAGGGCATAGTCACTGATGTTGGTGACACAGTGCTTAGATTCAGACTGCAAAATTTGGGGATTTTCTGAAAAGTGACTGTCACACTGACAGCTGAGACCCATTGCTAGGAATAGAGAACATCTCCCTGAAGGCTACATAGTTACAGTTGTTCTACATTAAGCCACCACTTACCAAGAATTACCCAATGTAAAGAAAAAATCCTTCAAGTGTCTTGTTGTTGTTTCAAAAAGAATGCCAGGCTTTCCTTTACTCATCCACAATTAGTTTTGCTAACTTGAAAAGCATATGACAAGTCGACTGATCTATGAACCAGCTGCCATCTGATAGCTCACCTCTGCAAAATGAGAAGGGAGCTGATACCAAGATGCAGATTCATGAAAGACACCCTGAGAAAAATCAATGTGAAATAAAATAAAAGTGGATAAATGAAGTCTGTAATTAAGGACTTAACGGGAAGCATTTACTAGATGGAATAAGTTCCAAATGAAAAATACTTTGAAAAGATAAGTCACAAAACCTGTGCTAAAAAAATGGTAAAAGATAAAGAGGGCAAAGTACTCAGGAATTTCTATTTTACTACTGATAAGGCCATTCACAAATGAGAATGTTCTGCCCAGAATTAATACAAAATTTAGGTGAATATGTTGGGTTACATCTCAGTCCTCTTGGACTCTTGTCTAAGTTTTTCTTTTTGGCAGACCAGGCTATCAAATTTTAGTAGATGAGTGAAAAATCAAATCATATTTCAGATAGTGAAATGATATCAAAGTGCCTGGCCTGTCTAGAATGGGAAAAGGATAAGACCATTAATTATAAAGTGAAACCACTTAGCAACTCAAGAATTTTATTTAGGATGCTGAATGTATAGTTGACAATAGTCATCCCTAAGAGCAGAGATCATATAATTTCATCTAGAAACAAGAAAGTAGATGTGCTTACTATACCTACTTACCATGCAATGGTAAGTATCACCTACTTGATAACCTTCCATGTACTTATTTGCTTTTTAGCAGTTCATTCAATTAGATAAATTTGTATTCAGTACAAATTGTGTTCAAGGTACCCTTGAATGTCATGAAAGTAGGTAAACATGGTCACAGTTGACATCACCTGTGTCAGTTGGCCTTAGGTTGCCAAATCTATTTTCTCTCTCCTTGAATCTGGGTTGCCCAGATTCCCCTTCAAGGGAATACTTACTGACTAGCTATGAGATATAGTCATTAGAGAGCTTACTGTGATCATTCTGCCTCAGTTAGAAAGAACCATTATTACCTAAAGTCATTCTTTTTCCTAATTTCAGTGCCTGAGCAAGACAGGAGAATAAGAATCCAGTCTTTGTGGCCTAATGCAGGATACTCTGACAGATAAGCCTTACTCTGAAGCTTTCCACATTGGCTGAGACTGTTGGATCTACATGCAGATCAACTTCTTCCTCCACGCAATCCTATTTCCTCTCTTTTTCTTTTATAGATGTTAGTTCATAATAAGTAACTTACACCCCAACTACCATCACGGTATCTGCTTCTATGATGCTTGTTCTAGCCAATAAAATGTGGCCACTGTACCAGCTCTCAGACTAGACTTCAAAAAATCTTGCAGACTTTCACTCTGGGAACCCTACCAAGGCATCCTATCAACATGTCATGAGAGGCCAATAAAACAGCAATGAACCATATCAGAGGTCTTCCAAAGCAAAAAGAAACCAATCAACCCAGCAGCTCACTGTACACACATAAACAGACGCATTTTAAACTAGAAGAAGGGCCTAGCTGAGCCCAGCCCAAATTGCTAAAGAGCAGAATCAGGAGCTAAATAAATGATTGTTGTTTTAAACCATTAAATCTTTGAGATGATTTTTCATATAGCCAAAGCTATCTTATTATACAAGCATACTTAATATTTCTAAAAAGGCAATTTGTTTGAATTTTGATATTTTTATTATTTTTATAAAGACCCTATGATAATGAACATGCAATTATCATTTAGTATAGAGTTATTTTCAGCTCTAGTCACACAGTTCTGTGCTTATTTGTGTGGATGCCTGGAAATCCGGCACTGTCTTTCAGCCAAGATAAAGGCATTTACCTTTAGGCATTTACTAATGATTTATCATGTGCTACTTAATACCTGAAACTCCCTTGTGGCTCTTAGGCCCAGTTGGTTTATTGATAGCTTACACCTTGTGTAACCAGTTAGCCTGAATTAATTATGTAAACAGGGTCATGAAAGACCTCACTGGAAACTTTCAAGTTGCTCTCCCCAAATTAGTATTTGTTTTACAAATTTTGGTAATTCAATCTAGAAACAAAATACATCCTTGTGTTCATAGCAAGGCTTAAGGCAGGTGCTTCTGGAAGTTTTGGGGCCCCTAAATCTTGCCTGAACTCTTTTTTTTTTTCTGCTCTATAGTATCTTTTGCCCTTATTAAAAGATTTGCATTAATATGCTTTATGGTGACTCTATAAGTCTTTTCAATTAACCGATGTGTTGCACTCTGCAGGCTGTGTGTGAGTGTTTAGGTGCTCTTCAAAAATTAAGAACAAGATTTGTGAATTTTTTCTTAGTATAGATCTAAGGAAACCATAGCTGCACAAGATCAAGATCAAAGTTAAATTTGTTTCTTTTTTTTTTTTTTTTTGCTTTTTGATAAGGGTCTTTGTGTATGTGTGTTTATGTGGTTACATTTTGTTTGAAATTCTGGTTCTGGAGCAGTGTAAAGAAGTTCAATTACAAAAAAGGGAAAAGAGAAAACATGAAAGTCAGCTTCAAACACAAAAAGTAAACATATATTATTCACAAGTATAAGGACAAGAAAATAGAAAATGATTTAACATTATAATCCAATGACAAGTCAAAAGAAAAATAAAACATTTAATAGAATCAACTTCACACATGACAACAATAGAACAGGATTAAAGGATATTAGGGCTGTCAACAGAACACATGCCCAAAGTATTATCTTTTAAATACTGGATATGTTGCCTGAATATCCCTTGATAAAAATTCCCTGAAGTTGATGATTTAAGGATTCCTGGTGAAATTCAAACATGTTACTAAAATATGGAAACAGCTTATTAATTAAGCAATATATGCCCCAAGACGATGAGCAAAAATATTATTATTTTTGTAAATTTCCTAGAGAAGAAAGTTCTTGATAAAGTTGATGGTAGCACAAAAGACTTATGATTAAGTCAGCAAGAATATTTGAAGGTGTAGTGGAATAAAAGGACTAGAGGGTATGCTAGAGCAAAAAGTCCTAGAAACACAGGAGTAATGACTGAGAAGAGAAACAAGGAAGATAATGGTTATTTCAACAAAGGAAGTAGTTACTTAATGTGGATCATGGTTTCTTCATAAATGTACAAGAGTTTACATTTACCCCATGGAGGTGTACTACAGCCCCATAGATCTCTTAGAGTATACTACACCTCGAATACTGAGCTGAACACAGTGAAAATACTCAATGGTTTAATGTATCCAACATCCTCCAAGTGCAAAATACTACTAGAGAGTGGCTTAATTCCACTAATATTATGTTACTAAGTATTATGGGTAATAGATTAATGAAACTTTTTATCCTTCTTCATGAGAATTTGACTTTAGGTTAATTTTCTAACTCTGTTCCCCTGGCAACTTAATAAGGTGGTATGTCCTCTATGTTTCTAAGCAACAAAGATTATGATTGAAAATAACCTCTGTTGGCAAATTTAATCTGGACTCAGAGATCTAAAAACTACTAGATAAGAAGCCATAGCTTCTTATGAGTATGATGATTCTAGGCATTATGTCTTGAGAGGCCTCTAGAAGCTATGTCTAAGAAATTGTAACAAAATATATTGGCTCCTATGGAGCATGATACTTTTACCTCATGTCAGATCCTGCACCCACCTGACACACACATCCTCTTCTTGCAAGTAAGTAGTATAGGCCACTGAAATGTGCAGAAAATGAATGCTTGATGTTTCTGTCAAGCATTGGAAACTATATTTTTCATTCTATATCCTCCTTAGTAGTCTGGTATCATATATGGCTTATGAGAGTCTTAGAACCTATTCCTTGATTTGGCAAAATTCCCTGGGTCAGTGTTACACTTCACATGTATGAAGTAATATAGTATGCTAATCAAATATGAGCAGTTCATCAACATTTTGAACTTCATCATCTACAAAGGCCAAATGAGGTTACATTCATAAACCCTGGGGTTAAGAACTGGGGATTGGGAATTCAACACCTTTTGGGGCAACAAAATTCAACCCATAATAGAAACATAACCTTGCAGGACTAAAATCATAAAGGTCAGATACATTGCCTCATTATTTAGGCATCCCTGAATTTTGTCAGGTATTTTTAAAATTAGAAGTAGCATAGAAATAATAGATATTTCCTTCAATCACTATTGCAACTTTCTTCCTTCAAGAGTCAAATGATTTCCTCACAAGATGAGACCAAAATGAAGTGAACACTTCCAACCCTTTCTTACCCTCCAAAAGCTTATTCTGATGCACTTTCAAGACATCAAATTCAATAAACATGACAGATATTGAATAAGGAAACTGTATAAGCAGAACATTTAGAAAAATCTGCAATAATTTGTGAGAAGTGTCTATACAAGTGCAAGACACTGGTCTTTTTCACAAATTCCATGAGTCAAGCCTTTGTTACAGTATATTTCTGATTTATATACTTGTTAAAAGAGACACAGAGAAATGGGGTACAGTCAGTTGTGTGAAATCAGTAAATATTTAAAAGGTGTAAAATAGAATTAAAATGTCAAAGTCAGCTTTATAATTAAAAAAGCAACTTACAATATGACAAATGACATATTCATTACAATTTCCTTCTCAGAACACTAGAGGTTACCAATTAAAAACCTAAGTTTAAGTCTCTTATTTAACTTTCCAAAAGCTGTTAAGGAACTCTTCCAAAATCATCCAGATATATGTTTTCATCATATTTTCAGTCATAATTTCACTTTTTTAAATAGATAGTTATATTTGGCTATCAGAAATGCTATCTGAAACATAGCCCTAACTTATTTAATGTTACATGTCATTGTTTTCCATTATGATATGCCATAAGGAAATATTTAGTGCCAGGTTGAGTACTCAGGAAAAATTATAAATACACACTTGGCAAAGTTCCTGGGTTAATGATCTATGGGGTATATACCCAAACACCTCACTTTAAGCAAACTATTTAAAATATCTTTGTAGTGAAATTAAAAAAAAAACATGTTATTGTTAAAAAATTTATGAAAATCACGTGGGATACTACTCAATAATTATCAAATAAACCACTAAAGTTTACCGTATGCTTTTGCAAAAGATCTACTTGTGTAAAGTTTCTGAGCATGTTTGTTCCACATTGTGCTAAATTATCATCCTGAAAAAACTCAGAAAGTTCCTCAAATAAATGATTCTATACATATTATGTTTCATTAAAGTTATCCAATATGTCACATAAAGCTATTGCTTTGGACACATATGTTTTAAAAAATACCAAAATGGTAGGAGAACTTAACATTCTTTCCATATCCACAAAACTTCTTTTCTTTTCTTTTTTTTTCGATTTTTGAGCTATTTGACAAGATTTACTGTAGTATAATATGTCTTAACTCCTACATTGAACTTGAAGCTAGAAAAAGTTGCAATAAAGGCAGGGTAAGTCCTTACACCCCTTCTAGGTGGACTGGGCTTATTATTATTATGCTGTGAAGGATAACCATGTTAGTCCTCCAAGTTCACATTAGCTTTCTTTCCTCATTTGAAAAGGAACTTGTCTATGCTATTTTTTGATTAACTATCTTCTAATTAATCCAAATAGTCTTTGCACTGCCACTCTGAAAATTCCAAAAATTCTTCAATTTAATCCATGTTTAAGTACCTGTGAGAGAGGAAGGAAGAGCAAGATGGTGGAAGAGTTGGGGCCCTCAACTCACCTGGCCTGACAAACTTACCTAGATAAATTTCAAAACATCCTGAACACCTACTTATTCGACCTGAGATTCAAAGAGAGAATAGCTGGTATGCTACAGAGATAAAAGTTTTGGCTTTCTAAAAGATAGAAAGGCTAAATAAATAAGAATAAATTGGGGAGGGGCACTACGAGGAGCACAGCTCACACTGAGCCGGCACCTGGCAGGGGATGGGTCATCTCCCCCAGGTACAGACACCTGAGAATCAGCACAGCAGGCCGCTCCCCCAGAAGACCAGCTGGAAGAACTGGGGAAGAGTAAGTTTATTGACCAAGCAGCACTGAAATCTCCATGACTGAGGGAAAATCAAGGGAAAATAGAATCTAGAACTAGAGGGCCCCCTTTTTCCCCCCTTTTCCATTATGACTCATTTTCATAGTAGACTAAAAATTTCCAGTATTTTTTCTCTTTTCCCACCTTAACTATAATATTTTACCACCTCTTCATTTTTAAGTTTTTTCCTTTTTGACCTTCATATTTCTACAATTATATGTCTTAGATGTATTTTTCACTTCTGGATTCCCTTCAACATAATTTAATTTTGGGAGATATATGAGTTATGGGTTTTTGTTTCTTGTTTTTTCTGCCTCGTTTTGTTTTACAATGGCGTAAGTTAATACCTTTTAACACACGTCAACATACACCCAGAAACAAGTGGAATAATGTGCTGATTCATTCTGTGAGATTATATTCTCTCTTCCTTCCCATTCTGCGCCCCCCTCTTTTATCTTGTTTATGTTTTGGTGTTCAATGTTGTGGCTTTAAATAAGTATTGATGGTATATATAAATTTAGGATAGAGCATCCTCTAACATACAGAACAAAATACACTCAAAACCAAGAGGATTACCCTCTAGGACCCCTCAGGTAGACTACATTATCTCCACTGTCATTTATTCACCACCACCATCCCCCGGCACCCCCCTCCCGGCTTTTTTTCTTTTTTTTTCCTTTTTTTTATTTTCCTTTTTTTTTTCTTATTCTCTGTGGTTTTTGGCCTTTTATTTTTACTAATTTGTTTTAAAATTTGTTTTTCACTTTAGTGATCCTTTTATGTTGTTCTGTTTTTTTATTATTTTTATTTATTTATTTTTTTATTTTCTTTGGTCTCTGACCTCTTCGGAATCATCTAGGGTATATTTTACTTAGGGTGTGGTTGATATTTTTGTTTCAGCCTGCTCATACAGCCACTCTGCACTGGACAAAGTAACTAGAAGGAAGAATTCACCAAAAAAGAAAGAACCAATAACAGTACTCTCTGTAACAGAGTTACAGAATTTGGACTTAAATCCGATGTCAAAAAGTCAATTCAGAAGTACAAATACAAAGCTACAGGTGGCTCTGGAAAAAAGCCTAAAGGACTCTAGAGACTTTGTTATTGCAGAAGTGAGATCTAATCAGGCCTAAATTAAAAAGAGACTAAATGAGATGCAATCCAAACTGGATTTCCTAACTGCTAGGGTTAATGAGGTGGAAGAGAGAATGGGTGACATAGAAGACAAGTTGATGGTAAGGAAGAAAGCTGAGGAAAAAAGAGAAAAACAATTAAGAGCCAATGAAGAAAGGGTTAGGGAAATAAATGATAGCTTTATAAGGAAGAATTTACATATAATTTGACTCCAGAAGAGACTGAGAGATAGATAGGACCACAAAGTATATTTGAACAAACCATAGTTGAGAACTTCCCTAATTTGGGGAGGGAAACAAGCATTCAGATCCAAGAGTTAGAGATGACCCCCCCAATCAATTCAAACCATTCAACACCTCACATTTAATAGTGAAGCTTGCAAATTTCAAAGATTAAGAGAAAATTCTTTTTTTGATAAATTTATTTTTATTGGTGTTCAATTTACCAACATACAGAATAACACCCAGTGCTCATCCCGTCAAGTGCCCCCCTCAGTGCCTGTCACCCATTCACCCCCACCCCCCCACTCTCCTCCCCTTCCACCACCCCTAGTTCCTTTCTTAGAGTTAGGAGTCCTTATGTTCTGTCTCCCTTTCTGATATTTCCCACACATTTAAGAGAAACTTCTTAATGCAGCATGAGACAAGAGATTCTTAATTTATATGGGGAGAAATACCAGATTAACAGCAGACCTCTCCACAGAGACCGGTCAGGCCAGAAAGGGCTGGCAGGATATATTCAGGGTCCTAAATAAGAAGACTTTCTTTCCGAATAGGAGAGAAAAAGAGCTTCCAGAATAGGCAGAAACTGAAAGACTATGTGACCACCAAACCATCTCTATAATAAATATTAAAGGGGACCCTGTAAAAGAAAGAGGGAGCTCAAGGAAATAATCCACAAAAACAGGGACAGAATAGGTATTACGATAACAGTATAAATTCATATCTTTCAATAGATACTCTCAATGTGAATGGGCTAAATGATCCCATCAAAAGACACAGGGTATCAGACTGGATAAAAAAGGAAGTCCCATCTATTTGCTGTCTTACAAAAGACTCATTTTAGACCTAAGGACACTTCCAGCCTGTAAATGAAGGAGTGGAAAACCATCTACCATTCAGATGCTCTTCAAAGGAAAGCTGGGGTAGCAATCCGCAAACCAGACCAATTAAAGTTTATCCCAAAGACTGTAGTAAGAGATGAAGACAGACACTATATCATGCTTAAAGGATCAATCCAGCAAGAAGACCTACCAATCATGAATATGTATGCTCTTAATGTGGGAGATGCCAAGTATATCAATTAATAATGCCAAGTATATCAATTAATAACCAAAGTAAAGAGATACTTAGAAAATAATACACTAGACTCGTGGGCCTTGGCGATCCGTGGGGTGCACCTGCGCAGCTGTGGATGCCGCAGGTTTTTGAAACATGAATTGTTCACTCTTCTTGACTGCCCTTTGCTTGTGAATAGCCTTAGCAGCTCCAAAACTTGATCAAAGATTAAATGCACAATGGTACCAATGGAAGGCAATGCACAGATTATATGGCATGAATGAAGAAGGATAGAGGAGAGCAGTGTGGGAGAATATGAAAATGATTGAACTGCATAATGGAGAATATAGCCAAGGGAAACATGGCTTCACAATGGCGATGAATACCTTTGGTGACATGACCAATGAAGAATTCAGACAGGTGATGAATGACTTTCAAAACGAGAAGCACAAGAAAGGGAAAGTGTTCCAAGAACCTATCTTTGCTGAGATCCCCAAATCTGTGGACTGGAGAGAGAAAGGCTACGTAACTCCTGTGCAGAATCAGGGTCAGTGTGGTTCTTGTTGGACTTTTAGTGCAACTGGTGCCCTCACAAGACAGATGTTCCGGAAAACAGGCAATCTTGTGCCACTGAGTGAGCAGAACCTGGTGGACTGCTCTAAGGCTCAAGGCAATGAGGGCTGCAATGGTGGCCTGATGGATAACACCTTTCATCATGTTAAAGGCCTGGATTCAGAGGAATCTTATCCATATCTTGGATAGGACATAGAGACCTGTAACGACAAGACTGAGTGTTCTGCTGCCAATGACACTGGCTTCATGGACCTCCCTCAATGGGAAAAGACCCTAATGAAGGCAGTGGCAACTCTAGGGCCCATCTCTTTTGCTACTGATGCAGGCATTTCCAGTGCTACAAAGCAGGCATTTATTTTGATCCAGAAGGCAGCAGCAAAGATCGAGATCATGGTGTTCTGGTGGCTGGCTATGGCTTTGAAGGAACAGACTCAAATAATAAATTTTGGATTATCAAGACCTGTTGGGGTCCAGAATGGGGCTGGAATGGCTATATAAAAATGGCCTAAGACCAGAACAACCATTGTAGAATTGCCACAGCAACCAGCTATCCCATTGTGTGAGCTGATGGACCACAAGATTAGAGGACTTGAGGACAGCATATCTGGAGAAAGTTTATCTTAAAATTGACCAAACTCTTATTCTGTAAGATGAGACACTTGAATCATTGAGAATCCAAGTTGTGATTTGAATTCTGTGACATTTTTATCAGGGTAAACATTACCACTACTTTAATTACTGTTATATATGGCTTTATAATGTTGAAGACTTATTACTTAATTCTAAAATTTTTGACTTCTTATTTTATCCAAGGATATATAAACTTTACCTTTTGAAATAAATTTTAATTCAATAAGTAGAGGAAGAAAAAAATAAAATAATACACTAATAGTAGGAGACTTCAACACGGCACTTGTCAGTAAATATCAGATCTTCTAAGCATGACATCACCAAAGAAACAAGGGCCTTAAATTATACACTGGACCAGATGGATTTCACAGATGTTTACAGAACTTTCTAACTGAACACAACTGAATACACATTCTTCCCAAGTGCACATGGAACTTTCTCCAGAATAGACCACACACTAGGTCACAAATGAGGTCTCAACTGATACCAAAAGATAGGATTGCCCCCCTGCATATTTTCAGACCACAATGCTTTGAAACTAGAACTCAGTCATAAGAAGAAATTTGGAAGAAATTCAAACTCATGGAGGTTAAAGAGCATCCTACTAAAAGATGAATGGGTCAACCAGGAAATTAGAGAAGAATCTATGGATTCAGGGAAACTAATGAAAATGCAGATAAAACCATTCAAAAAATTTGGGATACAGCAAAGAGGTCCCAAGAAGGAAATACATCTCAATACAAGCCTCCTTTAAAAAATTGGAAATAACTCAAATACACAAGCTAAACTTGCACCTAAATGAACTGGAGAAAGAACAGCACATAAAGCCTACACCAAGCAGAAGAGGGGAGATAATAAAGATTCAAGCAGAACTCAATGAAACAGAGACCAGAAGAACTGCAGAACAGATAAAAAAAGAAAAACAGGAGTTGGTTCTTTGAAAGAATTAATAAGATAGATAAACCCTTAGCCAGCCTTATGAAAAAGAAAAAGAAACCTCAAGGTAATAAACTCACAAAAGAAAGAGGAGAGATCAGAACCATACCAAGGAAATACAAATGATTTTAAAAAACATTTTATGAGCAGCTATAAGCCAATAAATTAGGCAATCTAGAAGAAATGGATGCATTTCTGGAAAAATCACAAATGACCAAAACTAGAACAACAAAACGAAATAGAAAACCTGAACAGGCCAATAACCAGTGAGGAAATTGAAGCAGTTATCAAAAACCTGCCAAGATGCAAAATTCCAGAGCCAGATGGCTTCTGAGGGGAAGTCTATCAAATGTTTAAAGAGGAAATAATATTCTACTAAAGATGTTCTGAAGGATAAAAAGGGATGGAATACTTCAAAATTTGTTCTAACAGGCCAGCATCACCTTGATTCCAAAACCAAAGACCCCACCAAAAAGGACAATTATAGAACAATATCCCTGATGAACATGGATGCAAAATTTCTCAACAAGATACTAGCCAATAGGATCCAATAGTACATTAAGAGGATTATTCACCATGACCAAGTGGGATTTATCCCTGAGATGCAAGGTTGGTTTAACACTCATAAAACAATCAATGTGATAGATCACATCAACAAGAGAAAAAAACAAGAACCATAGGATCCTCTCAATAGATGCAGAGAAAGCATTTGACAAAACACAGCATCCATTCCTGATCAAAACTCTTCACAGTGTAGGGATAGAAGGAACATTCCTCAGCATCTTAAAAGCCATCTATGAAAAGCCCACAGCAAATATCATTCTCCATGGAGAAAAACTGAGAGCCTTTCCCCTAAGATCAGGAACATGACAGGGATGTCCACTCTCACCATTGCTATTCAACATAGTACTAGAAGTCGTAGCCTCAGCAATCAGACAACAAAAAGAAATCAAAGGCATTTAAACTGGCAGAGGAAGGCAAATTCTCCCTCTTTGCACATGACACGTTACTGTGTGTAGAAAACCCAAAAGACACCACCCCAAGATTGCTAGGACTCATACAGCAATTCAGCCATGCGGCAGGAGTCAAAATCAATGCATAGTAATCAGTGGAATTCCTATAAACTAAAATGAGACTGAAAAAAGAGACATCAAGGAGTCAATCCCATTTACACTTGCACTCAATAGCATAAGATACCTAGGAATAAACCTAACCAAAGTGGTAAGGGATTTATGCCTTAAAAACTACAGAACACTTCTGAAAGATTTTGAGTAAGACACAAAGGGATGGAAAAATATTCCATGCTCACGGATTGGAAGAATTAATACTGTGAAAATGTCTATGCTACCCAGGGAAATTTACACATTCAATGCAATCCCTATCAAAATACTATGGACTTTATTCAGAGACTTGGAACAAATCGTCTTAAGATTTGTATGGAATCAGCAAAGGGAATATTGAAAGAGAAAACCAGAGCCAGGGGCATCACAATGCTGGATTTCAAGCTGTACTACAAAGCTGTGATCCTCAAGACGGTGTAGTATGGGCACAAAAACAGACACATAGGTCAATGGAACAGAATAGAGAACCTAGAAATGGGCCCTCAACTCTATGGTCAATATTCGACAAAACCAGAAAGAATATCCACAGGAAAAAGGATAGTCTCTTCAATAAATGGTGCTAGGAAAATTGGACAGCCACATGCAGAAGAATGAAACTAGACAATGCTTTTACACCATACACAAAGATAAACTTAAAATGGATGAAAGATCTAATTTTTTTAATTTTTTATTTATTTATGATAGTCACAGAGAGATAGCGAGAGAGGCAGAGACACAGGCGGAGGGAGAAGCAGGCTCCATGCACCAGGAGCCTGATGTGGGATTCGATCCTGGGTCTCCAGGATCGCGCCCTGGGCCAAAGGCAGACGCCAAACCGCTGCGCCACCCAGGGATCCCTGGATGAAAGATCTAAATGTGAGGCGAGAATTCCTCAAAATCCTAGAGGATAACACAGGCAACACCCTTTTTTAACTTGGCCACAGCAACTTCTTACAAGATAAATCTATGAAGGCAAAGGAATCAAAAGCAAATATGAACTATTGAGACTTAATCAAGATAAAAAGCTTCTGCACAGCAAAAGAAACAGTCAACAAAATAAAAGATAACCTACAGAATGGGAGAAGATATTTGCAAATGACCTATCAGATAAAGGGCTACTATCCAAGATCTATAAAGAACTTATTAAACTCAACAGCAAAGAAACAAACAATCCAATCATGAAATGGGCAAAAGACATAAATAGACATTTCACCAAAGAAGACCTACACATGGCCAATAAGCACATGGGAAAATGCTCTGCATCACTGGCCATCAGGGAAATACAAATCAAAACCACAGTGAGATACCACCTCACACCAGTGAGAATGACAAGATTAAGAAGATAGAAAACAGCAAATGTTGGAGAGGATGTGGAGACAGGGGAACTGTTGGGAACTTGGTGGGAATGTGAACTGGTTCAGCTACTCTGAAAAACAGTGTGGAGGTTCCTCAAAGAGTTAAAAATAGAGCTCCCCTACGACTCAGCAATTGCCCTGCTGCGGAGTTACCCCAAAGATACAGATGCAGTGAAAAGCTGAGACACCTGCTCCCCAATGTTTATAGCATCAATGTCCACAACAGCTAAACTGGAATGAGCCATGATGTCCACTGACATATGAATGGATAGAGAAGATGTGAGATATATATATATATATATATATAATATGTGATAGATATGTATATATAATATGTGATATATACATAATATGTGATAGATAGATATATATAATATATTTTTATATATATATATAATGTGTGTGGAATAATGGAATATTACTCAGCCATTAGAATGGACAAATCCCTACCATTTGCTTCGACGTGGATGAGAGGGTATTATGCTGAGTGAAGTAAGTCAATGGGAGAAAGACAATCATTATATGGTTTCACTCATATGGGGAATATAAGAAATAGTGAAAGGGATTATAAGGGAAAGGAGGGAAACTGAGTGGGAAAAAATAGAGAGGGAGACAAACCATGAGAGAATCCTAACTCTGGGAAATGAACAAAGTAATGTGGAAGGGGAGGTGAGTAGGGGGTTGGGGTCACTGGGTGTCAAGCATTGAGGAAGGCACTTGATGGGATCAGCACTGGGTATTATAGTATATGTTGGCAAAAGAAACTTCAATAAAAAATAAATATTAAAAAAGTAACTGTGAGAGTTCTCTTATTCTATAAATGCTCTAGTGGGGTAAGAGTATCTTCTCTTCTGGCAGAGGGACTAACATTGAGGATATTTTTAAATCTATTGTTCTAGGACTTTCAAGAATATGCTCTCTTTTAACTGCCATAGCACAGGACGATATCAGAATTCACATATTCATGACTGTGTGGCTTAGAGCATTAGGTTAATTTCTAAGATCACAGATCTATGGTGAACTGTCACTCATGGATGGCTTGTATCATTTTTTCTGTCCTATGAAGCTGTGTATTTCTATCATTAATTAGCTATGTCATCATAGTAAAGTTACCACACCAATCAGAATTTCATTTTTTTATTTGTAAAATAAAGGTTGGGGTGGGCAGCTGCTACCTTGTAAAATTTTGATACATACAGAGGCTTTATCATCTATTACCTAAAATGAAGCATTTTTTACAGTGAAAGGGCACTGCTTATAATTATGCCAGAGAACAGGCATACATGAGCGAGCAACGTCGTTCTGAACAAACTTCTAACTGGTGTGTTTTCATGCACTTTTAATCCAATTCAGTACATCTTCCATAGAATAATTAGCTGTGGCTTCTCCCTCATCATGGATAGTAAAATTCACAAAGGCAAGAACCTTTCTGATTTGGTCACCCCTTTATTCCTAGAACCTAATACACATGCCTGGAATTTATAAGACAATAGACAATTTTTGTTTTTAATGTCTAAAAGAACGATTGGATGAGTCCATGGTTGTTTGGGAAAATGGATTAATGGTTAAAGGAAGAAGAAAAAAGAAGAGAATAGGTGTTAACCAAATATAACTACATAATACAGAATTTCTAAGTATCAGAGATGGCTATGCAGGAAAACACTGGACTTTGGTACATATTAGTAGAATCTACTCCAGATAATTCCTGTACTATCTTAGCTTACCCTAAGTAGCCACGATTTTTCATAGTAGCCCTTTTCATCAGCCCTTAGATGTAAGCATATAAAACCTATTAGTTTATTGACAGTCAATATCAGAACTTGAGTCTCCTGATAACCTCCCTGTCCAGAATCTTTCCAATACACAACATGCTCAGAACTGATAACGATGCTGCGTACCTATATACATTCTGTAAGTATGTTAATGAACACAGAGTCCTTAATAATTATTAGGGCTCTGTTCCTGGAAACGATTTTTGGGTAGATAATGACTTGCGAAACAATTATAATTTAAAGTTAATTAAATAACTAAAATTTCACATATAAAATGATCACCTATTTGATAATACATGTTTAAGACAGATAAGAAAAAATGAAATCTTATGAGGGTATAATAGTATATACACACACACACACACACACACACACACACATATTCATTCACTAATTCATTTTAAACATTTCTAGGGAGACAGTCACTTTCAGTAGTTCTTCAGTGATGGTACTTTGCTGGTGTAAACTCCAGGCCAGGCTCCACCTCTGAGTGGTGACCTCTAACCTGTGCTCCATCTCTGAGGGTTCACAACCTCCTGGCCTTGGTCTCAGAGGGGTGAACACACAGTCTGCAAACCAAGCAAGAAAGATTTCTTTCTGACCCAGCAACAAGCTGCTCAAAACTTGCAGCTGAAAACTATGCCAAACCCCATATACAGGTTTTTATACAACTAGAAATTTCTAGTTAAAAACCTAAGTTGAGTCTGTTCTTTAAGCCTATAAAAACTATTAGGAAAGTTTTCCAAAAATAATCCAAATATATGTTTTAAAAATATAGTCCACTAAAATGTAGATATATATGTGCACATGTATTTATAGGCAGCGATATATATTCCTCCCTAGTGTTCAGATTTTCTATGTAAAAATAATTTAAAAATAAATTACAGGTAAATGTTTCTTAATAAGATGCATAGAAGCTGAATTATCCAAGACTTTAAGTTTCACCATCCTAAAGTAATGACATAGGAATTTCTCTACCAATTACTGAAGTTTAAGAAATTCTCATTGAGACGTTTTGTTTTGTTTTCCTACTTCATTTTTGAGTTTTCAGATTTGGGGAACACCTGTTGAATAAGTTTAAGTACATGGATAAGGGGGGGGCGGTGAAAATGGGAGTAGGGTCCCCAAGTCACCTGCGCTCACCCAACTTACCTAGATAACTTTCAAATCATCCTGAAACCCTATGAATTCTACCTAAGATTTAAAGAGAGAACAGCTGGAATGCTACAGAGAGAAGAGTTTGCACTTCTAACAAGGTAGGAAGCCGAGGGAAGAAAAAATAAAAAAGAATCCAGTGGCGGAGGGGCCCCGCAAGGAGCCGGGCTAAGGCCAGGCAGCAAAAGCCTCCAGGACAGGAAAGCCCAGCCTGGAGAAGCAGGAAGTTTAAAAATCTGAACCGAATTCTTTCCAGAGGGGAAGGCGCTCAACAGGGAAACCAGGCAGAACCGCAGGAGGGGCAATGGAACCTCCAACTCCCCGGGGTCACTAGGAGAGGAGGGCACCTGGGAGAGAGTGCACCAAAGACCACGGGTTGAGCTCTGTGAAGGGCTGAAGCACGCACCTGGCGGGACCTCGGGAGAAGCTCAGGCAGCGGCTCTGGCTGAAGGAGGCTGCACCCTGCTACCTTCGGGAGCTCAGGCCCCAGGAGTGCAATTCCAGCAGAACAGGCCCTGGGTCCCAGGGGACAAAGCAGACACAGCCCAGGATCCTGTGCTCCCCCTGGGACAGGCAGAGGCAGGGAGGGCAGAGGACAGCAAGGACCCTCCTGCTGCCAGGCACCCCCAGGCTGTGCAGATCAGCGCCCCCTGCTCCTGGGAGTATCCAGGCGAGTGCAGACCAGTTGCTGCGGGAGTTACTGGGAGAGCTGACCCCAGAGCTGGAAGGGTGGCCGCGCCAGTGTGGTTGTTCCTCCTGGTGTCACCCTGTGCCTGGGACAGAGTGGGGCCACCAGGGAACTGGGGCCTCAGGGGGTAAACAGCTCCCACTGAGCCATGCACACACCTGAGAGTCAGCACAGCAGCCCCTCTCCCAGAAGACCAGCTGGAAGGACAGGGGAAGAGCAAGTTTTTGGCTGAGCAGCACTGGAAAGCCCCAGGGAAGTTGAGGGACTTACGGTATATAGAACCAGAGGATACCCCTCCTGGTCTTTTGTTTTTGTTTTTTCTTTTTTTTCTTCCTTTTTTTTTCAGTACAATTCATTTTTAGCCACTCTGCACTGAGCAAAATGACTAGAAAGAAGAACTCACCACAAAAGAAAGAATCAGAAACAGTACTCTCTGCCACAATTTGATTACAATTTGATGTCAGAAAGCCAATTCAGAAGCACAATTATAAGGCTACTGGTGGCTCTGGAAAAAAGCATAAAGGAATCAAGAGACTACATGACTGCAGAATTTAGATCTAATCAGGCCAAAATTAAAAATCAATTAAATGAGATGTAATCCAAACCGGAGGTCCTAATGATGAAGGTTAATGAGGTAGAAGGAAGAGTGAGTGACATAGAAGAGAAGTTGATGGCAAGGAAGGAAGCTGAGGAAAAAAAGAGAAAAACAATTAAAAGACCATGAGGAAAGGTTAAGGGAAATAAATGACAGCCTCAGAAGGAAAAATCTACATATAATTGGGGTTCCAGAGGGCGCCAAAAGGGACAGAGGAACAGAAAGTGTATTTGAAGAAATGATAGTTGAGAACTTTCCTAACTTGGGGAAGGAAACAGGCATTCAGATCCAGGACATAGAGAGGTTCCCCCCCCCAAAATCAATAAAAAACATTCAACACCTCAACATTTAATAGTGAAACTTGCAAATTCCAAAGATAAAGAGAAAATCCTTAAAGCAGCAAGAGACTAATTATATGGGGAGAAACATTAAATTAACAGCAGACCTCTCCACAGAGACCTGACAGGCCAGAAAGGGCTGACAGGATATATTCAGGGTCCTAAGTGAGAAGAACATGCAGCCAAGAATACTTTATCCAGCAAGGCTCTCATTCAGAATAGAAGGAGAGATAAAGAGCTTACAAGTAAGGCATAAACTGAAAGAATATGTGACCACCAAACCAGCTCTGCAAGAAATATTCAGGGGGACTCTGTAAAAGAAAGAGGATGCCGAAAGATATAACCCACAAAACAGGGCCTGAATAAAATAGGTATTATGATGATACTAAATTCATATCTTTCAATAGTAACTCTGAACATGAATGGGCTTAATGATCCCATCAAAAGACGCAGGGTTTCAGACTGGATAAAAAAGCAAGACCCATCTATTTGCTGTCTACTGGAGACTCCTTTTAGACCTAAGGACACGTACAGCCTGAAAATGAAAGGTTGGGGAACCATTTACCATTCAAATGGTCCTCAAAAGAAAGCAGGGTAGCAATCCTCATATCAGATAAATTAGAGTTTATCCCAAAGACTGTAGTAAGAGATGAAGAGGGACACTATATTATACTTAAAGGATCTGTTGAACAAGAGGACCTAACAATCATGAATATTTATGCCCGTAATGTGGGAGCTGCCAAGTATACCAATCAACTAATAACCAAAGTAAAGACATAGTTAGATAATAATACACTAATACTGGGAGACTTCAACACGGCACTTTCTGCAAATGACAAATATTCTAAGCACAACATCTTCAAAGAAACAAGAACTTTAAATGATACACTGGACTAGATGGATTTCACAGATATTTACAGAACTTTACATCCAAACGCAACTGAATACACATTCTTCTAAGTGCACATGGAAGTATCTCCAGAATAGACCATCTACTGGGTCACAAATCAGGTCTCAAGGGATACCAAAAGACTGGGATTGTCCCCTGCATATTTTCAGATCATAATGCTTTGAAACTTGAACTCAATCACAAGGAGAAATTTGGAAGAAATTCAAACATGTGTAGGTTAAAGAGCATCCTGCTAATAGATGAATGGGTCAACTAGGAAATTAGAGAATAAAAAAGATTCATGGAAACTAATGAGAATGAAGATACAACTCTTCAAAATCTTTGAGATACAGCAAAAGCAGTCCTGAGAGGGAAATACATCGCAATACAAGCATCCCTCAAAAAATTGGGAAGAATTCAAATACACAAGCTAACTTTACACCTATAGGAACTGGAGAAAAAACAGCAAATAAAATCTACACCAAGCAGAAGAAGAGAGTTAATAAAGATTCGAGCAGAACTCAATGAAACAGAGACCTGAAGAATTGTAGAACAGATCAACAAAACCAGGAGTTGGTTCTTTGAAAGAATTAATAAGATAGATAAACCCTTAGCTAGCCTTATTAAAAACAAAAGAAAAAAGGCTCTAATTAATAAAATCATGAATGAAAAAGGAGAGATTACAACCATACCGGAAATACAAACGATTTTTAAAACATATTATGAGCAGCTATATGCCAATATTTTAGGCAATCTAGAAGAAATGGAAGCGTTTCTGGAAAACCACAAATTACCAAAACTAGAATGGGAAGAAATAGAAAACCTGCATAAGACAATAACCAGGGAGGAAATTGAAGCAGTCATCGAAAACCTCCCAAGACAGAAAAGTCCAGGGCCAGATGGCTTCCCAGGGGAATTCTATCAAACATTTAAAGAAGGAACAATACCTATTCTACTAAAGCTGTTCTGAATGATAGAAAGGGGTGGAATACTTCCAAACTCATTCTATGAGACCATCATCACCTTAATTTCAAAACCAGACAAAGACTCCACCAAAAAGCACAATTATAGAACAATATCTGATGAACTCAGATGCAAAATTTCTCAACAAGATACTAGCCAATATAATCCAACAGTACATTAAAAGGATTGTTCATCATGACCAAGTGGGATTTATCTGCTGGTTCAACACTCATAAAGCAATCAATGTGATTGATCATATCAACAAGAGAAAAAACAAGAACCATATGATCCTCAATAGATGCAGAGAAAGCATTTGACAAAATACAGCATCTATTCCTGATCAAAACTCTGCAGAGTGTAGGGATAGAGGGCACATTCCTCAGCATCTTAAACACCATCTATGAAAAGCCCACAGCAAATATCATTCAATGGAAAAACACTGGGAGCCTTTCCACAAGATCAGGAACACAACAGGGATGTCCACTGTCAGCACGGCTATTCAACACATAGTACTAGAAGTCCTAGCCTCAGCAATCAGACAACAAAAAGAAATCAAAGGCATTCAAATTGGTAAGAAGTCAAACTCTCCCTCTTTGCAGACGACATGATACTTACTATACACAGAAAACCCAGAAGATCCACCCCAAGATTGCTAGGACTCATACAGCAATTCAGCATGCGGCAGGAGTCAAACATCAATGCATAGTAATCAGTGGCAATTCCTATAAACTAAAATGAGACTGAAAAAGAGACATCAAGGAGTCAATCCCATTTACAATGGCACCCAAAACCATAAGATACCTAGGAATAAACCTAACCAAAGTGGTAAGGGATTTATGCCCTAAAAACTACAGAACACTTCTGAAAGATTTTGAGGAAGACACAAAGGGATGGAAAAATATTCCATGCTCACGGATTGGAAGAATTAATACTGTGAAAATGTCTATGCTACCCAGGGAAATTTACACATTCAATGCAATCCCTATCAAAATACTATGGACTTTCTTCAGAGACTTGGAACAAATCGTCTTAAGATTTGTATGGAATCAGCAAAGGGAATATTGAAAAAGAAAACCAGAGCCAGGGGCATCACAATGCTGGATTTTAAGCTGTACTACAATGCTGTGATCCTCAAGACGGTGTAGTATGGGCACAAAAACAGACACATAGGTCAATGGAACAGAATAGAGAACCTAGAAATGGGCCCTCAACTCTATGGTCAATATTCGACAAAACCAGAAAGAATATCCACAGGAAAAAGGACAGACTCTTCAATAAATGGTGCTGGGAAAATTGGACAGCCATGTGCAGAAGAATGAAACTAGACAATGCTTTTACACCATACACAAAGATAAACTTAAAATGGATGAAAGATCTAAATGTGAGGTGAGAATTCCTCAAAATCCTAGAGGATAACACAGGCAACACCCTTTTTTAACTTGGCCACAGCAACTTCTTGCAAGATAAATCTATGAAGGCAAAGGAAACAAAAGCAAAAATGAACTATTGAGACTTAATCAAGATAAAAAGCTTCTGCACAGCAAAAGAAACAGTCAACAAAATAAAAGACAACCTACAGAATGGGAGAAGATATTTGCAAGTGACCTATCAGATAAAGGGCTACTATCCAAGATCTATAAAAAACTTATTAAACTCAACAGCAAAGAAACAAACAATCCAATTATGAAATGGGCAAAAGACATAAATAGACATTTCACCAAAGAAGACCTACACATGGCCAATAAGCACATGGGAGAATGCTCTGCATCACTGGCCATCAGGGAAATACAAATCAAAACCACAGTGAGATACCACCTCACACCAGTGAGAAGATTAAGAAGATTAAGATTAAGAAGATTAAGAAGATAGAAAACAGCAAATGTTGGAGAGGATGTGGAGACAGGGGAACTGTTGGGAACTTGGTGGGAATGTGAACTGGTTCAGCTACTCTGAAAAACAGTGTGGAGATTCCTCAAAGAGTTAAAAATAGAGCTACCCTACGACTCAGCAATTGCCCTGCTGGGGAGTTACCCCAAAGATACAGATGCAGTGAAAAGCTGAGACACCTGCTCCCCAATGTTTATAGCATCAATGTCCACAACAGCTAAACTGGAATGAGCCATGATGTCCATTGACATATAAATGGATAGAGAAGATGTGATATATATATATCTAATATGTGATAGATAGATATATAATATGTGATATATATATAATGTGTGTGGAATAATGGAATATTACTCAGCCATTAGAATGGACAAATACCTACCATTTGCTTTGACGTGGATGAGAGGGTATTATGATGAGTGAAGTAAGTCAATTGGAGAAGGACAATCATTATATGGTTTCACTCATATGGGGAATATAAGAAATAGTGAAAGGGATTATAAGGGAAAGGAGGGAAACTGAGTAGGAAAAAATAGAGAGGGAGACAAACCTTGAGAGAATCCTAACTCTGGGAAATGAACAAAGTAATGCAGAAGCGGAGATGAGTAGGGGGTTGGGGTCACTGGGTGTCAAGCATTGAGGAAGGCACTTGATGGGATCAGCACTGGGTATTATAGTATATGTTGGCAAAAGAAACTTCAATAAAAAATAAATATTAAAAAAGTACCTGTGAGAGATCTCTTATTCTATAAATGCTCTAGTGGGGTAAGAGTATTTTCTCTTCTGGCAGAGGGGCTAACATTGAGGATATTTTTAAATCTATTGTTCTAGGACTTTCAAGAATATGCTCTCTTTTAACTGCCACAGCACAGGACGATATCAGAATTCACATATTCATGACTGTGTGGCTTAGAGCATTAGGTTAATTTCTAAGATCACAGATCTATGGTGAACTGTCACTCATGGATGGCTTGTATCATTTTTTCTGTCCTATGAAGCTGTGTATTTCTATCAATAATTAGCTATGTCATCATAGTAAAGTTACCACACCAATCAGAATTTCATTTTCTTTATTTGTAAAATAAAGGTTGGGGTGGGCAGCTGCTACCTTGTAAATTTTGATACATACAGAGGCTTTATCATCTATTACCTAAAATGAAGCATTTTTTAGAGTGAAAGGGCACTGCTTATAATTATGCCAGAGAACAGGCATACATGAGCGAGCAACATCGTTCTGAACAAACTTCTAACTGGTGTGTTTTCATGCACTTTTAATCCAATTCAGTACATCTTCCATAGAATAATTATCTGTGGCTTCTCCCTCATCATGGAGTGTAAAATTCAAAAAGGCGAGAACCTTTCTGATTTGGTCACCCCTTTATTCCTAGAACCTAATACACATGCCTGGAATTTATAAGACAATAGACAATTTTTGTTTTTAATGTCTAAAAGAACGATTAGATGAGTCCACGGTTGTTTGGGAAAATGGATTAATGGTTAAAGGAAGAAGAAAAAAGAAGAGAATAGGTGTTAACCAAATATAACTACATAATACAGAATTTCTAAGTAACAGAGATGGCTATGCAGGAAAACACTGGACTTTGGTACATATTAGTAGAATCTACTCCAGATAATTCCTGTACTATCTTAGCTTACCCTAAGTAGCCATGATTTTTCATAGTAGCCCTTTTCGTCAGCCCTTAGATGTAAGCATATAGAACCTATTAGTTTATTGACAGTCAATATCAGAACTTGAGTCTCCTGATAACCTCCCTGTCCAGAATTTTTCCAATACAACATGCTCAGAACTGATAACAATGCTGCGTACCTATACACATTCTGTAAGTATGTTAATGAACACAGAGTCCTTAATAATTATTAGGACTCTGTTCCTGGAAACGATTTTTGGGTAGATAATGACTTGGGAAACAATTATAATTTAAAGTTAATTAAAGAACTAAAATTTCACATATAAAATGATCACCTATTTGATAATACATGTTTAAGACAGATAAGAAAAAATGAAATCTTATGAGAGTTTAACAGCTCCCTCTACAAGATGGAACTCTATGTGATATTTTGTCTGCCCCTGCCTATATATATATATATATATATATATATATATATATATATATATATATGTATATATACACACACACACACACACATATATTCATTCACTCTTTCATTTTAAACATTTCTAGGGAGACAGTCACTTTCAGTAGTTCTTCGGTGATGGTACTTTGCTGGTGTAAACTCCAGGCCAGGCTCCGCCTCTGAGTGGTGACCTCTAACCTGTGCTCCATCTCTGAGGGGTCACAACCTCCTGGCCTTGGTCTCAGAGGGGTGAACACAGTCTGCAAACCAAGCAAGGAAGATTTCTTTCTGACCCAGCAACAAACTGCTCAAAACTTGCAGCTGAAAACTATGCCAAACCACATATACAGGTTTTTATACAACTAGACATTTCTAGTTAAAAACCTAAGTTGAGTCTGTTCTTTAAGCCTATAAAAACTGTTAAGAAAGTTTTCCAAAAATAATCCAAATATATGTTTTAAAAATATAGTCCACTAAAATGTAGATATATATGTGCACATGTATTTATAGGCAGCGATATATATTCCTCCCTAGTGTTCAGATTTTCTATGTAAAAATAATTTAAAAATAAATTACAGGTAAATGTTTCTTAATAAGATGCATATAAGCTGAATTACCCAAGACTTTAAGTTTCACCATCCCAAAGTAATGACATAGGAATTTCTCTACCAATTACTGAAGTTTAAGAAATTCTCATTGAGACGTTTTGTTTTGTTTTCCTACTTCATTTTTGAGTTTTCAGATTTGGGGAACACCTGTTGAATAAGTTTAAGTACATGGATAAGGGGGGGGCGGGGAAAAATGGGAGTAGGGTCCCCAAGTCACCTGCGCTCACCCGACTTACCTAGATAACTTTCAAATCATCCTGAAACCCTATGAATTCTACCTAAGATTTAAAGAGAGAATAGCTGGAATGCTACAGAGAGAAGAGTTTGCACTTCTAACAAGGTAGGAAGCCGAGGGAAGAAAAAATAAAAAAGAATCCAGTGGCAGAGGGGCCCCACAAGGAGCCGGGCTAAGGCCAGGCAGCAAAAGCCTCCAGGACAGGAAAGCCCAGCCTGGAGAAGCAGGAAGTTTAAAAATCTGAACCGAATTCTTTCCAGAGGGGAAGGCGCTCAACAGGGAAACCGGGCAGAACCACAGGAGGGGCAATGGAACCTCCAACTCCCCAGGGTCACTAGGAGAGGAGGGCACCTGGGAGAGAGTGCACCAAAGACCACGGGTTGAGCTCTGTGAAGGGCTGGAGCACGCACCCGGCGGGACCTCGGGAGAAGCTCAGGCAGCATCTCTGGCTGCAGGAGGCTGCACCCTGCTACCTTCAGGAGCCCGGGCCCCAGGAGTGCAATTCCAGCAGAACAGGCCCGGGGTCCCAGGGGACAAAGCAGACACAGCCCAGGATCCTGTGCTCCTTCTGGGACAGGCAGAGGCAGGGAGGGCAGAGGATAGCAAGGACCCTCCTGCTGCCAGGCACCCCCAGGCTGTGCAGATCAGCACCCCCTGCTCCTGGGAGCATCCAGGCGAGTGCAGACCAGTAGCCGTGGGAGTTACTGGGAGAGCTGACTCCAGAGCTAGAAGGGTGGCCGCACCAGTGTGGTTGTTCCTCCTGGTGTCACCCTGTGCCTGGGACAGAGTGGGGCCACCAGGGAACTGGGGCCTCAGGGGGTAAACAGCTCCCACTGAGCCATGCACACACCTGAGAGTCAGCACAGCAGCCCCTCCCCCACAAGACCAGCTGGAAGGACAGGGGAAGAGCAAGTTTTTGGCCTAGCAGCACTGGAAAGCCCCAGGGAAGTTGAGGGACTTACGGTATATAGAACCAGAGGATACCCCTCCTTGTCTTTTGTTTTTGTTTTTTTCTTTTTTTTCTTCCTTTTTTTCTGGTACAATTCATTTTTAGCCACTCTGCACTGAGCAAAATGACTAGAAAGAAGAACTCACCACAAAAGAAAGAATCAGAAACAGTACTCTCTGCCACAATTTGATTACAATTTGATGTCAGAAAGCCAATTCAGAAGCACCATTATAAAGCTACTGGTGGCTCTGGAAAAAAGCATAAAGGAATCAAGAGACTACATGACTGCAGAATTTAGATCTAATCAGGCCAAAATTAAAAATCAATTAAATGAGATGCAATCCAAACCGGAGGTCCTAACGATGAAGGTTAATGAGGTAGAAGGAAGAGTGAGTGACATAGAAGACAAGTTGATGGCAAGGAAGGAAGCTGAGGAAAAAAAGAGAAAAACAATTAAAAGACCATGAGGAAAGGTTAAGGGAAATAAATGACAGCCTTAGAAGGAAAAATCTACATATAATTGGGGTTCCAGAGGGCGCCAAAAGGGACAGAGGAACAGAAAGTGTATTTGAAGAAATGATAGTTGAGAACTTCCCTAACTTGGGGAAGGAAACAGGCATTCAGATCCAGGACATAGAGAGGTTCCCCCCCAAAATCAATAAAAAACATTCAACACCTCAACATTTAATAGTGAAACTTGCAAATTCCAAAGATAAAGAGAAAATCCTTAAAGCAGCAAGAGACTAATTATATGGGGAGAAATATTAAATTAACAGCAGACCTCTCCACAGAGACCTGGCAGGCCAGAAAGGGCTGACAGGATATATTCAGGGTCCTAAGTGAGAAGAACATGCAACCAAGAATACTTTATCCAGCAAGGCTCTCATTCAGAATAGAAGGAGAGATAAAGAGCTTACAAGACAGGCAGGAACTGAAAGAATATGTGACCACCAAACCAGCTCTGCAAGAAATATTAAGGGGGACTCTGTAAAAGAAAGAGGATGCCGAAAGATATAACCCACAAAACAGGGCCTGAATAAAATAGGTATTATGATGATACTAAATTCATATCTTTCAATAGTAACTCTGAACATGAATGGGCTTAATGATCCCATCAAAAGACTCAGGGTTTCAGACTGGATTGAAAAGCAAGACCCATCTATTTGCTGTCTACTGGAGACTCATTTTAGACCTAAGGACACGTACAGCCTGAAAATGAAAGGTTGGGGAACCATTTACCATTCAAATGGTCCTCAAAAGAAAGCAGGGTAGCAATCCTCATATCAGATAAATTAGAGTTTATCCCAAAGACTGTAGTAAGAGATGAAGAGGGACACTATATTATACTTAAAGGATCTATTGAACAAGAAGACCTAACAATCATGAATATTTATGCCCGTAATGTGGGAGCTGCCAAGTATACCAATCAACTAATAACCAAAGTCAAGACATAGTTAGATAATAATACACTAATACTGGGAGACTTCAACATGGCACTTTCTGCAAATGACAAATTTTCTAATCTCAACATCTTCAAAGAAACAAGAACTTTAAATGATACACTGGACTAGATGGATTTCACAGATATTTACAGGACTTTACATCCAAACGCAACTGAATACACATCCTTCTAAGTGCACATGGAAGTATCTCCATAATAGACCATCTACTGGGTCACAAATCAGGTCTCAAGGGATACCAAAAGACTGGGATTGTCCCCTGCATATTTTCAGATCATAATGCTTTGAAACTTGAACTCAATCACAAGGAGAAATTTGGAAGAAATTCAAACATGTGGAGGTTAAAGAGCATCCTGCTAATAGATGAATGGGTCAACCAGGAAATTAAAGAATAAAAAAGATTCATGGAAACTAATGAGAATGAAGATACAACTATTCAAAACCTTTGAGATACAGCAAAAGCAGTCCTGAGAGGGAAATACATTGCAATACAAGCATCCCTCAAAAAATTGGGAAGAATTCAAATACACAAGCTAACTTTACACCTATAGGAACTGGAGAAAAAACAGCAAATAAAATCTACACCAAGCAGAAGAAGAGAGTTAATAAAGATTCGAGCAGAACTCAATGAAACAGAGACCTGAAGAATTGTAGAACAGATCAACAAAACCAGGAGTTGGTTCTTTGAAAGAATTAATAAGATAGATAAACCCTTAGCTAGCCTTATTAAAAACAAAAGAAAAAAGGCTCTAATTAATAAAATCATGAATGAAAAAGGAGAGATTACAACCATACCGGAAATACAAACGATTTTTAAAACATATTATGAGCAGCTATATGCCAATATTTTAGGCAATCTAGAAGAAATGGAAGCGTTTCTGGAAAACCACAAATTACCAAAACTAGAATGGGAAGAAATAGAAAACCTGCATAAGACAATAACCAGGGAGGAAATTGAAGCAGTCATCGAAAACCTCCCAAGACAGAAAAGTCCAGGGCCAGATGGCTTCCCAGGGGAATTCTATCAAACATTTAAAGAAGGAACAATACCTATTCTACTAAAGCTGTTCTGAATGATAGAAAGGGGTGGAATACTTCCAAACTCATTCTATGAGACCATCATCACCTTAATTTCAAAACCAGACAAAGACTCCACCAAAAAGCACAATTATAGAACAATATCTGATGAACTCAGATGCAAAATTTCTCAACAAGATACTAGCCAATATAATCCAACAGTACATTAAAAGGATTGTTCATCATGACCAAGTGGGATTTATCTGCTGGTTCAACACTCATAAAGCAATCAATGTGATTGATCATATCAACAAGAGAAAAAACAAGAACCATATGATCCTCAATAGATGCAGAGAAAGCATTTGACAAAATACAGCATCTATTCCTGATCAAAACTCTGCAGAGTGTAGGGATAGAGGGCACATTCCTCAGCATCTTAAACACCATCTATGAAAAGCCCACAGCAAATATCATTCAATGGAAAAACACTGGGAGCCTTTCCACAAGATCAGGAACACAACAGGGATGTCCACTGTCAGCACGGCTATTCAACACATAGTACTAGAAGTCCTAGCCTCAGCAATCAGACAACAAAAAGAAATCAAAGGCATTCAAATTGGTAAAGAAGTCAAACTCTCCCTCTTTGCAGACGACATGATACTTACTATACACAGAAAACCCAGAAGATCCACCCCAAGATTGCTAGAACTCATACAGCAATTCAGTAATGTGGCAGGAGACAAACATCAATGCATAGCAATCAGTGGCATTTCTCTACACTATCAATGAGACTGAAGAAAGAGAAATTAAGGAGTCAATCCCATTTACACTTGCACTCAATAGCATAAGATACCTAGGAATAAACCTAACCAAAGTGGTAAGGGATCTATGCCCTAAAAACTACAGAACACTTCTGAAAGAATTTGAGGAAGACACAAAGAGATGGCAAAATATTCCATGCTCATGGATTGGCAGAATTAATACTGTGAAAATGTCAATGCTACCCAGGGAAATTTACACATTCAATGCAATCCCTATCAAAATACCACGGACTTTCTTCAGAGAGTTGGAAAAAATCATCTTAAGATTTGTATGGAATCAGAAAAGACAGCCGGGGGAATATTGAAAAAGAAAACCAGAGCTGGGGGCATCCCAATGCCGGGTTTCAAGCTGTACTACAAAGCTGTGATCCTCAAGATAGTGTAGTATTGGCACAAAAACAGACACATAGGTCAATGGAACAGAAGAGAGAACCTAGAAATGGGCCCTCAACTCTATGGTCAATATTCGACAAAACCAGAAAGAATATCCACAGGAAAAAGGATAGTCTCTTCAATAAATGGTGCTGGGAAAATTGGACAGCCACGTGCAGAAGAATGAAACTAGACCATTCTCTTACACCATACACAAAGATAAACTTAAAATGGATGAAAGATCTAAATGTGAGGCGAGAATTCCTCAAAATCCTAGAGGATAACACAGGCAATACCTTTTTTAACTTGGCCGCAGCAAGTTCGTGCAAGATAAATCTATGAAGGCAAGGGAAACAAAAGCAAAAATGAACAATTTTAATCAAGATAAAAAGCTTCTGCACAGCAAAAGAAATATTCAACAAAATAATAGACAACCTACAGAATGGGAGAAGATATTTGCAAGTGACCTATCAGATAAAGGGCTACTATCCAAGATCTATAAAGAAGTTATTAAATTCAACACCAAAGAAACAAAGAATCCAATCATGAAATGGGCAAAAGATATGAACAGACATTTCACCAAAGAAGACCTACACATGGCCAACAAGCACATGGGAAAATGCTCTGCATCACTGGCCATCAGGGAAATACAAATCAAAACCACAATGAGATACCACCTCATACCAGTGAGAATGGTGAACATTAACAATACAGGATACAAGAAATGTTGGAGAGGATGTGGAGAAAGGGGAACCCTCTTGCACTGTTCTGAAAGTGTGAACTGGCACAGCCACTTTGGAAAACAGTGTGGAGGTTCCTCAAAGAGTTAAAAATAGAGCTACCCTAGATCCCAGCAATTGCCCTTCTGGGTAGTTACCCCAAAGATACAGATGCAGTGAAAAGCCGAGACACCTGCACCCCAATGTTTATAGTGGCAATGTGCACAATAGTCAAACTGTGGAAGGAGCTTCGTTGTCCATTGAAAGATTAATGATAAAAGAAGATGTGGTATATGCATACAATGGAATATGACTCAGCCATTAGAAATGACAAATACCCACCATTTGCTTCAACGTGGATGGAATTGGAGGGTATTATGCTGAGTTAAGTCAGTCAATCAGAGAAGGACAAACATTTATATGGTCTCATTCATTTGGGGAATATAAAAAATAGTGAAAAGGGAAAGGAAAGAAAACGAGTGAGAAATATCAGTGAAGGTGACAGAACATGAGAGACTCCTAAGTCTTTGAATCAAACAAGGGGTAGTGGACGGGGAGGTGGGCGGGGGGATGGGAT
This sequence comes from Vulpes lagopus, assembly GCF_018345385.1. Taxonomy (NCBI): domain Eukaryota; kingdom Metazoa; phylum Chordata; class Mammalia; order Carnivora; family Canidae; genus Vulpes; species Vulpes lagopus. Next base: position 1,800 of record NW_024570642.1, on the reverse strand, counting down.
GACTGGGTGATGGGCACGGAGGGGGGCACTTGATGGGATGAGCACTGGGTGTTATGCTATATGTTGTCATATTGAACTCCAATAAAATACATATACATATGTATTATATGTATTTTATACATATAATATTATACATATAATATTTTATATTTTGTTTATTTTATTTTTATATTTATATTTTATATTGTACATATAATATTTTATACATATGTATTATAAGTAATATATATAGGTATATGTATGTATGTATGTGTGTGTGTGTGTGTGTGTATATATATATATATATACATATATATATATATATAAAATGTCCCAGGCTTTAAGCAGGATAAAGACTCTCCTTACTTTATCTGGTGCTATGTGCTCTAATGAAGTAAAATTCTTGGCAATTGGGAATCTTCATATTCTTAAAGCTTTTGAAAGTATCATTTTTATATTTACCAGATGCCTTATAGAGTCCAAATTCTCATAAAGGGAGAAAATAGTCTTCCTTCCTAGTTTTCTTACACACACAAAAGGTACATGGATAAATGTCTAGGAAAACCTTCGACTTATGAATAAATACCTAAGGAAAATTAGAAAAATTCCTAAGTTTGTATCTGACTTTCATCTCATTGGGACCATATAAAAGTCAGTAATTTTAGGTTACTTGGATGACTAGTTAAGTGTCCAACTCTTGGTTTCTGTTCAGGTCATAATACCAATGATTGGGCTCCATGCTCAGCACAAATCTACTTGAGTTTCTTTGCCTCTCTCTCTCTCATACTCAATCTCTCTCTTTCTGAAAGAAATAAAATCTTTTTAAAAATAATTTTTAAATGTTTTAGATAATAACTTAATTTTCTCAAGCCATAGAAGAACCATCCCAGAGCAAATTAAACTTTAATGTGTATCAATGAATTCCAAGATATATAATATTATGAAAAAAGTATTTCTTCTTATTTCTGGGATTAATCAATGAATAATAAAAGGTACATTTGCCTAATCAATAAACAGAAGCAATTTAGAAAAAAATAGAGACTGATGATTTAAATATAAGCCTCAGTTGCTACAAATACTGTGCAATATGGGTTCTATTATTGAAAGTACCAAAACTGGTCTATAATATATATATTTCATGAAATTCACCTGTAGTATACTCATCTGCAATGATACCCAACTGCTGTCATCCATTTTCTTTGTCTATAATACAGGTGAGTGAAGCTAAGTGATAAGAGATTAGTCATGATAGAAAGGAGGAACTAGAATTAAAGTAAAAGAAAAAGCAAAAGCAAAGCAAAACAACAACAAAATGATGTAAATGGTTCCTTTCTATAGCTTATAAATATTCTCCTCAGGTTAAAATTATTTTTAATACATTGCAAACAGGAGACAATTGTACAAATTCAATTGACAATTTCAATTGAAATGAAAGGATTCAAGGATTTTCATATCCCCTATGTGAAAAGCTGCTTTTCATTTTATTAACTTTTTAGTCAGCATCCTCATCTCTCACCCAAACCCGAACAGCTGATACTCTGAAGTAGAGCCTAATTTTTTTCTTTTTCCCAGGGTAACTCATCTCATGTTTTTGACTGCAACTGATTCCATATATGAACAAATAAATGATTTAATAGCCTTTAAATCATTTGACATGTTAAAAAAGATATCATGCAAATCAAAACTATTATCACCTTTATTTATTTTTTTTTAATTTTTTATTTATTTATGATAGTCACAGAGAGAGAGAGAGAGGCAGAGACACAGGCGGAGGGAGAAGCAGGCTCCATGCACCGGGAGCCTGATGTGGGATTCGATCCC